>NC_067495.1:52922885-53203196 GCF_947179515.1 Apodemus sylvaticus | reverse complement strand
AAAATAGCCCATTAACAACAGTTTAAAAAAATACTAAGGAATAAATTCTATGAAGAAGTTAAAAGACTTTAAAAATAAAAACGTTATGACATCCAAAAAAGAAATTTCTGTAGACATTTGAATTTCAAATGGCCGTCTATGCTACTGGATTAGCAAAATTAATATTGTGAAAAAGTTAAATTATCAAAAGTAATCCACAGATTTAATTAAATTAACATATAAATCCCAGTAAAATTCTTAACAGAAATAGAAAATAAAATGAAATGGAATAAGAGCACATATATCTCAATCGTTTGTCTTTATAGTTGATATATGAATTCTTCCAAAGCCCATGTTAAACCTAGAAATTCAGCCTAGTATTTTATTTTTTCAAAATCCTTCTGTCCTCTATACTTTATGAATTTGAGAATAACATCTTGCTTATATGTGTGATACTGAAAAATATTTATTTGTATTTCTGAAACTTTCTTAAATTCTTGCTCAGTCATCTGGTTGTCAAAGAACTAATCTTTGTTGGCACAAACATACATGTTGCTGATGCTTTAAAACTAAATGCAGCTATAATATTTTATTACTGGAAAAGATTAAGAAAATGCATTTGTATCAATGTTAAATTTCCTTAGTGGATAATTGTGTAGTCTACAAAGGAATATATCCTTGAGCAAGCAGACCCAGAGATGTATTTATGAACAAAGGAAGAGGATTTCAGGAATGTATCTATAAAAATAGATGGAGACAAACAAAAAATTTGACACAATGTTAATGATTAGTTGAATCAATGATAAGTGCTTATCATATACTTCTGGAATATTTCTACAAATTAAAGTTCAGTCTAAGTAAAAAGTATGGGGACATGACCTTCACACTAATAAATTTTTGAGAGGATTAAATGTAAATCTCATGTAAATTTCTTTAAACATAATGTGAAAAGTAGCAGAATCCTAATTAATATGACCCATTTGGACTGTGTGATCCTCAGGAAGGCACTTGAGCTCTCTAGAACATTATCATGAGCTTAACTTAATAATCTTAATTCTGTTAGATTTTGGGGCTGGTGAGACAGTTCAGTGGTTTAGAGTACCTGTTACCCTTCCAGAGAACTTGAGTTCAATTCTTAACACCAACATGGCAGCTCTCAGCTGATGTAACTCCATTTCCAGAGAACGCATTGCCTTTTTTCTGGCCTTGCCTGGTAACAGGAATGCGCATGGTCACATACATATATATACAAACATTCATATACATAAAATAAACTTTTAAAAAGTAATTGAAATGAAGAGATTCAATATTGTCACTGACTATAAATAGAAGCCAAATGTATCTGTAGATTTAATTCAACCACCAAGAATATCCCAATGACATTTTTTCTAAGTAATAGAAAATTTAGCCCAAATCTCACATGGAAATATAGGATATTTTATAGCTAAAGCTAACCATACTTAAGTGATATACGACACCTTCAACCTAACAGTACTCATTTTCTGATTTGTTTTGTTTTAGTGCAAATGTTAGAATTTTTATAGAAACTCTCAGACAAGGATAATTGTTATTTGAACATCTTGGCCTGTCACACAATTATTGAAGTATTTTGTATTACGTATATCAGAAATAAAAGTATCACATTTATCTCTTTGAAAAATTTACTAGTATTAAACTAAAAATATTTTTAAATACAAATAATTATAAATGTTACAAAGATATTAATCAATATTAAAACTAGGCTTTTTAATCTTACTTCTTGAAGTGATGGTTCTTTCAGCATGTTATACATTAGAAAACCTAAATTATATCATTGTATATAATGATGTACCAGATTTTCTTTATCTATTCTTCAGGTGAGGAAAATCTAGGTTGTCTCCAGTTTCTGGCCATTATGAATAAAGGTGCTATGAACATAGTTGAACAAGTGTCTTTGTGAAATGTTGAAGCATCTTTTAGGTATATACCTAGGAGTGGTATACTTGGTTCTTGAGGTAGAACTATTCCCAAGTTTTCTGAGAGACCACCAAATTGATTTCCAGAGTGCTTGTACAAGTTTGTACTCCACCAGTAATGAAGAAGTGTTCCCTATGCTCCACAGCCTTGCCAGCATGTATTATCCCTTTGTTTTTAATCTTAGCCATTCTGATGTATGTAAGACGGAACCTCAGAGATGTTTTGATTTACAATTTCCCTGATGATTAAGAAATTCAAAACTTTTTTCACTTTTTAAATTTTATTAGATATTTGCTTTATTTACATTTCAAATGGTATCCCCTTTCCTCATTAGTTACCCCTCTGAAAACCCCCTATCCTATTCCCCTCCCCCTGCTCACCATCCTCCCCGACTTTCCTAACCTGACATTCCCCTACACTGGGGCATTGAGCCTTCATAGGACCAATGGCCTCTCCAATCATTGATGTCTGCCCCAGTGTAGAGGAATGCCAGTTCAGAAAAGTGGGAGGGGGGGTTGGTAAACAGAGAGAGGGGGATGGGATAGGGATTTTTTGAAGGGGAAAGGAGATAACATTTGAAATGTAATTAAAACAAATATCTAATAAAAATTTCCAAAATAAAATATCCAATAAAAATAATGTCTAAATGCTTTATTTTCTATTTTGAGGTACAGTAATGGGCACATTAAATGTGATAAATAAAAATACAAAATATCAAAATTTACAATGGGCCACTCTGTTACAAATTATTTTAAATTATATTTCCTATGTGATACTTCCCAGAAATGATGCTATTGCTCTGATTTTAAGACAAGAAGCACTTTCAAAATATACACTCTAGAGCATTTATGTTTTCTGTTCTTAGTGCTTGAGGATTTCCCTGGAGTATATCTCACTTTCCATCAAGTATGCTATAGTTTTTTTTTTTTAAAAAGTAGGAATCATCTAAACGTTTACTTCTGCATCATATGTATCCTTTGGTTCCTCATCTCTAAGGAAGAAGTGCTATTGTAACATTCATAGAGATAAAATCATTACATGTGTAAATGACCATAATGCATGAATTTATCATAAAACTTGAATTTTAACTGAGGCCCAAATGTTGAGCCAAATAATTTCACTGCTATGCAACAGAATTTTCTAATATGTTAGCCACAATCTACAATGAAAAATTGAAAGGTGACAATAGTAGCTGAATGGTTTTAAAATTAGATTTAAATAATTTAAACTTGAGTAGACAATGTGGCTATCAGATGTAGCAGTGAACCAATATAGTTCTAAGAAATGCCCTTGTTTCTGTTACCTAAATAGTGTTTATTTTTATAGCAATGGAAATGCCTAGGGAGTTAAATATAGGGGCATACCTAATTACTTTGAGCTTTAAAGGGCTACTCGGAAAATAGTCACACACACACACACACACACACACACACACACATATATTATTTCTCTATAAGAGACTTACATTGACCTTATAAGTATAGCTAACTAGGCCATCTGATCTTATTATAGTCATAGTTTATTCCCCCCAATTATGTCAATCGTCTCTAAAATATAATATATGAGTAATTTATTGTAAATCTAATGTGACGCATCTTTTAAAAGTCTCTTTCCCAAAGCTTAGTATTTTAATTAAACAACTTTGGTCTAGTGAATATAAAACCACAGAATCAAAAATTGAAAAAAAAAAAAGAAACACCTTTAACTATAATGAGCTTTGACAAGCCGTTTGAATAAGTACTCTACTTGCTCAGTGAAGCATTTACTTAAAGTACAATTGATGAATGAAATTTAGTTTCTTTCACGGAGAATATCATTATAGGGGTAATATTTGAACATAATTGCCAATAAGATGAAAAGATAATGGATTAAAATACTAACCTTATTTTAGTGTTTTACTTGCATATGTCTAAAACAAATTAATTATACATTAAATGCCTAGTAATATTTCTTAGGCAATTATGTTTACGACTGTAAGAAATTATCTTTAGATTTTAGTTGAATAGTTAATGCAATGCTATCTATTAATAATTAGAGTTGATAAAGCATAGGAAAAGAGTTTATACTAAGGCTTTGATATCTCTGCTAGCCTCTGATTAGTTTTAAATTACTGATTCTAAATTTATTGATAGTTTTCAAATTATGATACAGATTTTCAGTGAAGGAAACATTTACACAATGTCTTCAATTAAGATAGTATTTTTAACAGAAATATAAAAATTATTTTCAGAACAATTTCTTAATTTTATCATTAGCAATGTTCTACATTATTACCGGTGCTTTAAAAAGGGCTGAGTTAGAAAATCCCTGTTAGTATGATAGAAAAATAATGAAGACTTGATAAAACTAAATTCTGCTCTCAACAGTAACAATGATATTCAAATCAAACTGATTCACATACATACTGATTTCATAATTTTAAAAATCAAAAGAAGATATAAGGGTAACTTGCCAGGATGTTATTACTGCAATAATGTACTAAACAATGCTATTGTCTTAATACTAGTAGTGACAGTAGTTGGAGTCTATTTTGTATATTGTTTTCTCTGGGAAACATTATAAAATTATGGTAGATTATTTTGACATTCACACACATAAAAACAACTTGGATTTTTTTTCATTCAGAAGAAAAGCCATGAGAATAATGGAATAACTAGTTACTCCAAAAAACATCTGTTTAGATGATCTGTGTTGGAACAATGTAGACTTTGGTAACTGGAGGTGTGTGTATAAAAACACATTTTTTGCTGAGCCCTTGGTGAACATGAATTTGTCAGAGAATTAGGCAGGCAGGCAAGAAGTTTCCATAAGCTAGCAGTCTCACCAGTTCTCATACTGAGCATTCATTTCTTAAACACTCTACATTCCTTATTTTTGAGGCATTTGCGAAGTTACTTGTCAATATTACTCAGAGAGAATTAGCCAACTCTACTTTCTTCACAATAGTGTTTCCTCTCGCCCTTTCCAAATGTTCCAGTGGTTGTTTCAGCAAAGTTGATGTCTTACGCTGAAGCATTCTTCCACCTCACCACAGGTTAATATTTTAATATTTGGCCTTATACTCTTTGCCAAGGTTTAAATATGCCTCATAAAGCATGAGGCATTGTGTCAAAACCAGTTGAGCAATCTATTATTCAGTCCCCAAAGCTTACTTATCCTATTCCATATTCATTTTTGGTAGGAGAAAAGTATTGAATTGATATTTTTAAGTGCATTATAATATGTAATTATGTGATATTTATTAGAAAAATAAGGGGATCAGAAAGGATGGATGGGAAGCTGCAGAGATGTTAGTGTAGCTCTGAGCAAGCTTCAGCCCAGCTATGATAGGAAGTCTTAGACCAAAGACTCACTGGAGCACTCTATAGTGAACAGAATGATTGTTTTTAGAACCTCTACTTTGATGGTTACTTTCATTAGCTGTGTTGGATAAGTTCCGGATATTATTCAAACACAAAACTAGTGATGATGTGAAAATATGTCATAGATTTAAATGACATCAAACATCACATAAAGATCTTTTAGGGATTTTTATTATATATTTTCTTTATTTACATTTCAAAAGTTATTCCCTTTCCTGGTTTCCCCTCTGAAAAGCCCCTAACCCACCACTCCTCCCCCTGCTCACCAACCCACCTACTCCTGCGTCCCTGTCCTGACATTCCCCTACACTGGGGCGTTGAGCCTTCTCAGGACAAAGGGCCTCTCACATAAACTTTAATAAAGGAAATTAGTCTCAAGAATCTTCGGGGGTTTCATTTTATTAGTTAAAATATATTAAGTCTAGAACCAAGGTTTTATAAGGAAAAGAAGTCCTACCTATAGTCCAAGGGCTCAGCTAGTGCGAGACTTCCAGTCTTCTTTTCCTGACAGTTTACTGTGCTGGTTTTGAATGGCCTTGCTAGCCCCCAAAATGTAAGTCAGGGGAAAGTTCAGGGAGGTCTACTGCATTAATAAGAATGCTGTGGAAAATACAAAGGCAAATGCTTGTGTCACCCAACTATTCTTTTCAGCAGCATATAACTTGAAAGGAGATCTGAGCAGTCAGGCTTCGTAGCTACCATATGCTTTTTGTAACAATTCATAAGAAATACCAAAGTGCAAAATCAGGAAATTACACAGAAGATTTACATTATTTAAACTTCGGGTAAAACTTTATTATCCTTCTGTTTCAGAATCCTTTGTTTTCTCCTCATCTTTGGCTGTTATTTCCATATCACTTAATGGGATAATTTGCCTTAATTGGTTTTAGATTATATCTCATTTTGAGATGACCCAGATAAGGATATGAGTGAAGGTAGCTCATTTGGGGGTGGGGGGTGAGCAAAGATATCAACTACTAGTGAAATGTAAAAGTGAGACACAGATAAAGGATTTTAAAAAATAAAAACAGGCAATTCTAAACTTAGTTACTAAAGTCAATAAAAGCATTTTTGTCTGGTTGTAAAATTCTAGGTCTTTGGAATTCAATTCCTCAGAGCTGTTTATCCTATGATAAAGGTAAGGTACATGGGATATTTATCTACCAGTTCCTGGCAGTCATGCTAAATGATCCTTATACAGTAGCTTGGGAGTTGTCATCAATGCACTTGGAACCCACATTATGGCCTATATGCAGGCAGAGTAGCATTCATTAGTCTGGGAGAGAACTCTCACTGTTACTGGCAACTGGAAGCTTTGTAATACAGAAATCTTACATGTCAAAGGAATGTTGATGCAATAGTGTCAGCATCTGTTCTACAGGACCAACACATGACACAGAGTAGATGCTAGAGTTCTTCAATTATTGAATGGATATATATTCTTGGAAGATAGGTTTTATATTTGTGTGGGGTTTTATTCGTGTTCCTCAGAATGAGTTGTAACTTTTATTATTGGACAATTTGACTTTCAAACTGAACAAGGCTATAGATATGGTTTTCTTAAGCCATAAATCTCTAGTTTGTAGTCACACCCAAATTTGTCTCCCTTAGAAAATATGATACTTTTTTTCCTAAGTCTACAATTCTTCAGAGATTATGAAATGAAAGGTTTAATGTAATCTAGTAATATTCTGAATTGTAGAGTCCAGCTCTCACATTCTAACAGCAGGTTCTCTGGAAGGAGAGATGGGTATAGGAACAGGGGCAAGAGAAAACACATGGAGAGACACAACAACACATGGCTTCTGGTTCAAGTCTCTATCTTTAATCCTTCTCTCCCAAGATACAAAGGCAGGATACAAAGCCCGTCTCCTGAAGGCTGGAAAACAGTTCTTCTTGTTCTTCAATGAGGTGGGCAGATCAGGTTGCTGGCTGCTATTCTTTTAGAACAGTGGGCAGGAGGAGGTCACACTGAATGAGAAGGTATAGTCTGTAGATGATCATAGAAAGTACAAGTCATTTTAGGGGAACACTGTAGAAAAAGGAAAATCAAGCATTTTCTTTTTATTTTATTTTTTATTTGCCACATATACTGTAACTTTATTTGCACATATAAATCCTTTAGCAGTGTAACCCAAGGCAAAGATCCTCCCACTCATTTTTTTTATTTTAAACTCCAGATTTAATCCCCTGCCAGTCCACCCTTCAACTGTTCCACGTCCCATATCTACTCCCTGCCCCTATGTCTCCATGAGGATGTCCCCACCACCTACACAACCTGACCTCTAAACTCCCTGGGGCCTCCAATCTCTTGAGGGTTAGGTGTATCATCTCTGAATGAACACAGACCCAGCAGTCCTCTGCTGTATGTGTGTTAGGGTCCTCATGTCAGCTGGTTTTGCTGACTGGTTGGTGGTCCAATGTCTGAGACATCTCCGGGGTCCAGATTGAGACTGCTGGTCCTCCTCCAGGGTTGCCCTCCTCCTTGGCTTCTTCTTACCTTCCCTAATTCAGTCTAAGAGGTCAGCAGCTTCTGTCCATTGGTTGAGTGTAAATATCTGCATCTGACTCTTTCAGCTGCTTATTGGGTCTTTGAGAAGGCAATCATGATAGATTCCTTTTTGTGAACACTCCACAGCCTCAGTAATAGTGCCAGGCCTTGGGACATCCCCTTGAGCTGGATCCTACTTTTCCTCAGGCTTCTTTACATTTTCATCCCTGCAGTTCTTTTAGACAGGAACAACAATGGGCCAGAATTTTGAAAGTGGGATGGCAACCCCATCCCTCACTTTTCATTAATGTTTTCCAAGGTTTTTCAGAAGGGAGAATGCATTGTGACTAGACAAATTATTGAATGGTTTTAAAACTTTAGGGCTGTTTTGATGAACATTCATAGTACTTTGTCAAAATGCTGACAAATTTAGTAAACAGGTACTTAAGAGGGTTTCAAGACTAGAACACTGACTGTTTTTAAAACTTAGAAAATTGATTCATATTGCCTATAGGAAAAGCCAATAGGGAAAGTTCATAGTACTGAGCTACAAAATAATCCCTTTCTTTCTTTTTCTTTCTTTCTTTCTTTCTTTCTTTCTTTCTTTCTTTCTTTCTTTCTTTCTTTCTTTCTTTCTTTCTTTCTTTCTTTCCTTCTTTCTTTCTTTCTTTTTTGAAGTTATCTTTCTTTGTTGGGTCTTTTTTTCTATATTCTTTGTTTACATTCCAAATGATTCTTCCCTTTTCAAGTTCCCCCTCCCCATAAGTCCCATAAGCCCTCTTCCCTCTGCCCATTCCCCAATCAATACCCTCCCACTTCTCTGTCCTGGTAATCCCTACATTGCTGTATCAAGCCTTTCTAGGACCAGGGCCCTCTCCTTCCTTCTTCTTGGGAATCATTTGATATGTTAATTGTGTCTTGGGTATTCAGAGCTTCTGGGTTAATATCCACTTATCAGTGACTGCATTCCATGTGTATTCTTTTGTGATTGGGTTATCTCACTTAGGATGATATTTTCCAGTCCAACCATTTGCCTAAGAATTTCATGAATTCATTGTTTTTAATTGCTAGTAGTATTCCATTGTGTAAACATACCACAGTTTCTGTATCCATTCCTCCATTGAAGGACATCTGGGTTCTTTCCAGCTTCTGGCTATTATAAATAAGGCTGCTATGAACATAGTGGAGCATGTGTCCTTATTGCATGCCAGGGAATCCTCTGGGTATATGCCCAGGAGTGGTATAGCAGGGTCCTCCAAAAGTATCATGCCCAGTTTTCTGAGGAACCACCAGACTGATTTCCAGAATGGTTGTACCATCTTGCAAGCCCACCAGCAGTGGAGGAGTATTCCTCTTTCATTACATCCTCTCCAACACCTGCTGTCTCCTGAGTGTTTAATCTTAGCCATTCTGACTGGTATGAGGTGAAATCTCAGGGTTGTTTTCATTTGCATTTCCCTAATGACTAATGATGCTGAACATTTCTTAAGGTGCTTCTCAGCCATTCAAAGTTCTTCAGGTGAAAATTTTTTGTTTAGCTCTGTACCCCATTTTTTAATAAGGTTATATGGTTCTCTGAAGTCTAACTACTTGAGTTCTTTGTATATATTGAATATTAGCCCTCATCTGGAATAACAAAAAACACAGTATAGCTAAAACTATTCTTAACAATAAAAGAATTTCTGGGGAAATCAGTATCCCAGACCTCAAGCAGTACAACAGATCAATAGTGTTAAAAACTGCATGGCATTGGTACAGTGACAGGCAGGTAGATCAATGGACTAGAATTGAAGACCCAGAAATGAATCCACATACCTATGGTCACTTGATCTTCGACAAAGGAGCTGAAACTATCTAGTGGAAAAAAAGATAGCCTTTTCAACAAATGGTGCTGGTTCAACTGGAGGTCAGCATGCAGAAGAATATGAATTGATCTATCCTTATCTCCTGGACTAAGCTCAACTCCGAGTGGATCGAGGACCTCCACATAAAACCAGACACACTGAAACTAATAGAAAAGAAACTGGGGAAAACACTTGAGGACATGGGCACAGGGGAAAAGTTCGTGAGGAGAACACCAATAGCTTATGCTTTAAGATCAAAAATTGACAAATGGGACCTCATAAAACCACAAAGTTTCTGTAAAGCAAAGGACACTGTCAAAAGGACAAAATGGCAACCAACAAATTGGAAAAAGATTTAGAGGGCTAATAATCCTTTTCTTTGACTACTCTTCTTTATGGCACACAGCTCTTTTGCAGAATCAAGTCTTCACATTTTCACAACATATAGAGGTATTAGTAGAGTAAATAGAACACTTAAAATCATCTGCTACTATTATTACTATTAGTTTTAGTATTAATTATGGGATAAGCTTCCCAACTTATAAAAATAGTAATGACACACCAGAACTATGTTCATAATGAAAAGAATAAAGTAATGATTGGGTCACCAACTTCTTGAAACAAATATATCTGTGGGGTTATCTATAAAAAGTCTATGGAAGAAGCCTGACCCAAAAGACTTTTAAAGATCTCTTAAAAGAATAAATATCTGTATAGCAGTGGGGGAAGGGAACTGGGAGTAGCCATCAGAAAGTCCCAATTGTCAGGAAAGGAAGAGGCTCCCATGACTCAACATGGATGACATTAGCTGAAATATCCAACAAAGGAGAAGGAGAACCTGTAGAAACCATATTTAGAAGAAAGGCAAGCCCCCCCCCCAGTTGAGGTATGGGCCACCCACTCATCTCCAAAATATTTAACCCAGAATTGCTCCTGTCTACAAGAAATAAGGAGACAAAATATGGAGCAGAGACTGAAGGAAAGATCGCCCAGAGACTGCCCCATCTGGAAATCTATCCCATATACAGACACCAAACCTAGAGACTATTGTGGATGCCAACAAGTGCTAGCTGATAGGAGCAGGATATAGCTGTCACCTGGGGGGCTCTGCCAGTGCCTGGCATATACAGAGGGGGACACTCTCAGCCAGCCATTTAACTGAGTACAGGGTCCCCAATGGAGGAGCTATAGAAAGGACCCAAGGAGCTGAAGGGGTTTGCAGTACCATAGGAGGAACAACAATATGAATCGCCCAGTACCCCCAGAGCTCCCAGAGACAGGGACCCATGGCTCTAGCTGCATATGTAGCAGAGGATGGCTTTATCTGGCATTAATGGGAGGGGAATCCTTGGTCCTGTGATGGCTCTATCCCCCATTGTAAGGGAATGCCAGAGCAGGGAGGCAAGAGTGGACAAGTAGGTGGGGGAACACCCTCACAGAAGCAGTGGGAGGGGTGGGATAGGGGCTTTGTGGAGGGGAAACTCAGAAAGGGGATAATATTTGAAATGTAAATAAATAAAATATCCAATAAAAATGAAAAATAAAGAGAAATGCTGAACTTAACAAAAAATGAATGAAAAGCATTTGAAGTCTATTGGGAGAAAGTCATTTTTCTTCAGGAGTGTGATTCCTGGTATACACATGCTTCGATGTATAGCCACATACCCCTGCATGTATGTACAGTACTAAGTGGGTTGAGTGGTTTATTAAACAAAAAGGAGGAAGAAGAGTAGAAGGAGAGGGAAGAGAAATTTGCTAAAGTTTGTTCTGATTCATTTGTTAAAGTTTCTGATATACTAAAAGACGTTTAAATCCCAAAGAAAAATATTTAAATCTATGTCATCCATGACAACTGCATAGTTTACAGTTAAAATAGAAAACTTTATCAAATAACTTTCTCAACTGTAATTTCTCTGAAAGTTGTGCTTACTTAATCACAGATTATCATTCTCCATCAAGTTTCTTTAAGCTGTATGTAATCAGAATGTCAAGAACTGAGAGTGTGAAGACAAATGGGTCTAATTTGAAAATCTAGCTCTTTCAAGAGTAGACACTTAAGTGACTGACCTTCAATCCACTATTTTAAGTTCTCTAAGTATAATTTTTAATCTACAAAAATTCAAATGATAGCAGGATATCAGAAAAAGAGTTGTTGTGAGGGTAAAGTGAGATGATTATGTATGAATTACTGTGAATTACCTTAAATTCTAGAACTTTTAGCTTATTTGTTTTTTAAACTGTGTGTTTCTCTGTCATTTTCAAATGTGTACAGTGATCAGGCAATGTCTACATATGATAGTTTGGAATATTTCCTGTACACAAGCAAACACACATGCACGCCTATGTATCTTAAAATTTAGGAAGCCATGAAAAAATATTTTTTAGTTTTAAATTATTTTTACTTTTTAATTTTAAGGTTATAATAGAATTACATTTATATCTTGTCTTTCCTCCCTTGTACCCATCCCATATACGCCTGCATGCTCTTCTTCAAATTCATGCTATTTTTTAATATTATTGGCTGCATACACATATTTGTGTCTATATATATATATTCTCCTAACTTTTACCTGATAAGTTCATATAATGTTACTTTTATGTGTTTTCAGGAGTGACCATTTGTCACTAGACAATCAATAGGTGTTTGCTTCCCTGAGGAAGACCACCTCTCCTGCTTCAATCTTTCCTCAGCTACCATATTTCTTTTGGTTTGGTTGAGTCCATGTGGGCTTGTCTCCATCTAGTTTGGCATGTTCAATGGTGTCCTCTTTGTTTAACTCTGATTTGGGTGGTCATGTTTGTAAGATTTTATGGGTGTACCTTTTGATATTACTAGAAGACATAATCTCATAGCAAAATTCCATTATTCTCTGGCACTTACAATCTTTACCCCCCTCCTCCACAACGTTCCCTTAGCCTTGTGGGGGCTGTTTTGTAGTCTGTTAGGAATGTGCTCCAAAACTCTGCATCTTGATTGTTTTTTGTAATGGCCTCCATATTTTACAAAGAGAAGTTTGCTTTATGAGGAATGAAGAGTATACTTATCTATGGATATAAGGATGAATGTTTATTGACTGTTCTTAGTGTTTATGTTGAGTTAGTAAATTAGAGGTTGTACATTCTCCTTCAATAGCCATCACTTCACTGGCACAGAGTAGACACTGGGATTCCAGGGCCAGTCATAGTATCCTTCTTGTTAAACAGGTCTTAAGTCTAATTAGAGATCTATTGGTGCACTCTTAGTGTTATTGAAACATTGACATTTTTCATAGATACCATCATTAAGTAGGGCTTTATGTTGTTTTCCTCCTTTGGAAGTCTGAGTAATGGCTTCTGGGACCGTGAAAGGGAGTTCTCAGGGAGTAGGCATTCAGGTCAGTTCCACCTCAGGAATTTCTGGGCTCTGTTTCTGAAATGCATGCCATCTTTAGCAATTGGGAGCTATTTTCCTTTTACCTCTCAGGGTACTCAAGGGCAATATCAACAGTTTTGGGATTCTCAGGGATAGCACTGAACAAAAACTTAAAAGAGAGCCTCTCTTATCAGGTACTGGGACTTTTGCTAGTAGTCTTTGGGTATTTGAGGAAGCCCTGTCATCCCACATGAGAAAAGTTCATTAAAACCCCATACTTATACATGCGTAGAATTATTTATATTATAAAGCTTATTTTATTTTTGTAAAGAGCTAATATTAAATTCCTTGTGCCTTTTTCAGACATCCTCATTGTTACTTTACCCCTCCTTCCTTCCATATATACCTCCCTCATTCCTCCATAAACAGATTACTAGTATTCTTGCTATGACTCTCCTAATTGGTCTCAATTCCTTATCCTGGCAATGGTCCCATTTTCATTTACTGGTTTCTGTATTTAGTACAGGCTAGGTACTCACATCTGAACATTTAGAGCTAGAAGTCTCCAACAAGAAAATGTGTGATATTTTTCTTTCTGGAATTCGATTGCCTTGTTCAGTAAGATGTTTTTATAGATCCATCTATTTATCTGCCCAGTCAAAACCATAGTATATGGAAAAATCACAAGCCCTGTGATGTGATGGAGCTTCCTACTATTTTCTACCTCAATTGACAGGATCAAACTGCAGGTTTCTACCCACAGACATGCTATTTTCACGTTTTATTTTATTATCTTTCTTTTTTGTCCTTTTATTGGATATTTTCTTTATTTACATTTCAAATATTATCCCCTTTCCTGGTTTCCCCTCAAGAAACTCCCTATCCCATCCCCTCCCCCGCCTCAATGAGCGTGCTCCCCTACCTACCCACCCACTCCCACCTTCCTGCCCTGGCATTTTCCAATGCTGGGGCATCGAAGCCCCACAGGCCCAATGGCCACTCCTCCCATATTTAGTTTTAATTAGAAAAGCCTCTATTTGCAGTAAACAGCAGCCCAGTCAGTACAAAGACTCATGGTTGTTCATGGTTCTTAGAATAAGTGATGGCTAAATGTTAACCATAAATAAGAGAGTTTTTGCCATCAGCTCCAAGGCTTAGGGAACATTGTAAAATAATTTAAAAGCTGGAAGATAGGCAGATTGACATATAACCACAGCTACAAAATCTCATTTTGTTTATATGCTACAACTATTACATTCACGAGCTGATAACAGTATAGTTACCGGCAAAGGCCCCCCCAAATTCTGGCTGTTAATATTCAATCACAGATGGGGAAGAGGATCCCAGTGTTTGCCAATCCCTGATAAAGTTTTGGCTACTGATGTGTTAGCAGAGTGAAGGACTTACCATTTTCAGTTGTGTACCCATTGGTAAGCCCATCAGGCTCCCTCCAGTGGATAGTTCCAAACTCATTTTTACATAGATATCCCTGGTTAAACCCAAAGTTCCCAAAACAAAAGACATGGACATGGTAAAGAAACAGGGGGTGAGGGTAGTAAGTTTACAGGTGTCAGGGAGACTAGATAGGGCTGAGATGAAAGTAATCATAATATGTTATATGCATATATATAATTGCACAAACAACAAATTTAATCTTCCAAAAAACCTACAAAAGTAGCTACTAGGATCAATATTAGGTTTGTGATGTATGATTTTATATTTTTTCAGACTTCCTTACTCAGCTCATTGAAACTCACAAAATGCAATTTCTTGAACACCCATAACAATGGTTATCATGAGGGACATTCTATTATGTGATTTGCATATAATATTTTGATTCATCCCCACATTACTCACTGAATAGCCACTGTTATTCCTACTTCTCACATCTGAATGCACATGTAATAAGATAGTAAGTCTGTAAAAATAGAAGGATAAAGCTAAACAAAAATAGTAAAAGAAGTGAACTTATTGTTATCACATAGTGATTCTTGAGTATGGATTTTGTATTGAATTCTGATAAGTTTGCTATAAAACAGATCTTATTTGCTTTTCCAGAAAACTAGCAAACAAGTTCAGCAATGTAAAGTTTCTTATTTTCCAACAGCTAATTAAGTTATACAACTAGTATTTAAATATCTATCTATTCTTATAAGGCTGGGGTAAGCTTTCAAACTTGAATCATTATATCTCAGCATATACAAAGAATGGAAACAAACTGTCAAGGCTCACTGAACAATGTTAGTCAATTCTTTATTACCTTGTTTTAAATACCAATAGAAGAAGTAGCGCTGGAGAGCTGGCTCAGCGGTTAAGAGGATTGACCTCTTGACCTGAGTTCAAATCCCAGCAACCACATGATGGCTCACAACCATCCTTAATGAAATATGATGCCCTCTTCTGGGGTGTCTGAAGATAGCTACAGTGAGCAAGCAGGGCCAGTGGTATGAGAAGAAAAAGTGTCTAAAGACAGCTACAGTGTACTTACATACAATAAATAAATTTAAAAAAAAAAGAGAGAGAGAAGAAGTGAAGTGCATATAAAGGAAAGCAACTCGCAAAATCATAACACCTCTCCTGAAATCATAAAACACTCACATATTTGCCATTGATATTTATAGTCTCCAACCTAATTTATATATATTTAACAATTGTATTTTAAAAATGGAACCAATTCTAACTTTTAACCTTTACTTCCTTGCTTATTTTCTCAGATTTCCTATTTTCTCTAAAATAATTTAAGATTTTATTGATTCTGTGTGTATTATTGTTTTGTCTGCATATATAATTATGTGCCACATGTGGGCCTAGTACCTACAGAGGTCACAAGAGGGTGTTGGATCACCTAGAACTGGATTTACAAAGGTTGTAGGTACCATATATGTGCTGGGAATCAAGAACAGTTCCTATTCAAGAAAAAGTGGGATTAACCACAGAACCATCTCTTTAGCCCTCTTTGCCCATTCTTATTTTAAAAGTGCAAGGAATGGACTTCATTTTTTTCAAAATAATTATCATGATTTTCTTTGATTTTCTGCTGCTAAATGCCATTTTTGTTAGTCTTGAACTTGTAGTCAAGATTTACATTGTCTATCTCTTGGCCACAATTGACTTAATTGCACAATTCCAAGTTATTCAAATAGAAATAATTAATTGGTATTTGAGATACTAAAATAAAGCTCATCTCCATCTATCTATGAAACAGATAGATTTATGATCAAAACTTATATAAAAATGTTTGGCTCCAGGCAGTCAGATAAATAGAAACATAATTATGGCTTGCTGCAATAGTTCTAAACATATGTATTTATCAAGTAAAAATGTACAATTTGAATAGGGGTAACATGTATTAATTCACTACAAACAATATCATATTGCCTTGAGTTTTAACTTTCACCTTGTATTCATATGAGTCCCATTCTTAAAATAGTTACTAATTAGTCAATAAGTCATTTATTTTCTAAAGAAGGTTACAACTGAAAATTTTATACTTTGCATTAAAATTTATTTATATACACCACTTTCAAAGTAATTATTTTAAGTTGTCTAATCTTTTCCCTTTGAAATTCACCTTTCCATGTTGTAATTAACAGCATTCTCTAAAATCTACAATGATCTCCACTATTAATGTGCGGCAGAATATGCCCTTCTGAGGGCAGGTCAGCCTTAGCATTTGGATCAATATTCATAAAGGCCAGGAATTCATTTTCTCTCCCACTTCAACTGGTTAAAATAAACTCTGATAGGTTTTTGATGCTGTTTATAATAATATGTGTATTTAGGATGAAGTTGTAGAGCCTTGTATTTATCATTTGAAGTTTCAGTTTTCTTTCAGAATCATGTAGGTAAGAAGTATTTCTCAGAGTGGCTGATTTCAGGGAGTTTATCTTTTTACATATAAAACAAAAGAGCACAATGAAAATTAAATTAAAAAAGAAATGTTTCATCAGCTCTAGGCCTTTTAGCTAAGATCAGGTGTAAAAAAAGAAATATTCAAAAGATGCAAAAAGCAATAAAGGTGGATTTATACCACCAGAAATGGGTATTTTTAAATTAATCAACTTCTTAGTAAATAGATACCACAAAAAGGGGTATGCATTCATCTTCTCTCTTCTATTAAATTCTACAATAATCTCCCCACTAGACTACCTTGAACAAGGAGAAGCTAATTACCTCTACAAGTGACATGTGATGACTGAAGTGTATGGCTTTGATACCTGTGGTTTTGGAGGATCTAGGGTTGGGCACCAGTACTAAATCATTTCGTGATATGAGCAAACTAATTGGACTAACTCTTCAAGATGTAGACTAAAGGCCATCTGGTAGAATTGACAGTAATAAAGTACCTCTCCAGATCAGTGCAAAATTGGTTATTAGCGTTGGAAATAAAACAATAGATAAAGATGAGCTTTAACACAGTTATGGAGTATATTTGATAAAAATAAAAACACAAAACAAATATTTACAATATTAATATTTTTTTTTAAAATTTGGCAACTGAAAATAAGCTAAAATCAAGAGGATTGAATTGAATTCAGTACAATATCAATCTAAACAAATATGTTATAAAGTCAGACTATTAATAACTTGAACTGCCTATGCCATATAACCTAAACAAATCTCAGGTGATAAGGGCATAGTTATCTTTGTGGAGAGCCATCTACTAGTTAGTTTCAATTGTATTGAAATTAAAATAGATATTATAGTTGTAGGGTTTGATTTCTGTCAATTTTACTGGATAGAAGAAAAGTGTTGCCATAGAAGCCTGTTAATTATGAACAATAGACCTACTGAAAAGGAAAAAACATTGTTCATAGAAAACCTCGGTTTTTTCCTCTTCATTATGGGGAAAAGAATGTCAAAAATTATTTTGATGTTTCGTCCATCTAATGTTCAGGAAATATTCATTCAGCTTAAATCACATGCATGGGTTGTGTGCACATTCAATTATTCAGTGTTTTAGTTCATAAAAACATTTTCTTAAAATGATACTAAGTTTCTTATGAGTATAAAATAAATAAAATGGTAATTTTAAAATAAAATTTACGAGCATTATATACTCCAAAGCTCTTTTGGCAATTATGAAATAATCATACTTATTAAATATATAATTTGAAATACCACTATCAAATATTCATGTGTCTACTAATGAAAATATATGTGTTTGAGTTGTGATTCCATTATAAATTTAAAGATGTGTTTTACAAGGTGATATTATGATTTTTGAACTGAGTCATATTTAATGTGGGATTATTTCAATATGTAAAAGAAAAGAGAAAACCCATAAAATACAAAAAAAAAACCCAATAATTATTTAGTGGATAAGACTCGGGTCTATTTGGATTTTCCTAGGAGGAATGTTTTGGCAATTTCTCAGAGTTCTGAAGTCTTTGTCCTTGACATGGCTATGCATAGGTTAATGATATTTACTGAGTACTTCATTGCTTTTATACATTCACTCAAGGTTTCTTTGACTCACTACTCCCCAAAATTAATAAAGATTAATTAACATGCCCTTTTCTATTTGTCTTCTACTTTTGACTACTATATAGAATGGACGTGGAAGGGAAGGAGTGGTATCTGGCCTGAACCCCCAACATTCTGGCAATAGAGCTAAATAATTGCAGTTCCACCTGGTAAGGCATGTAGTGCCTGCTTGTAATATCCACACTTGGGAGGCGAGGGCAGAAGAAGCAGGTTAAGGTCAATGGCTGCATAATAAGTTTGAGGCCTGCCTGCAGTATAGGAGACCCTGTCTTATGTAACTAAAAGTTCAAGTTGTATTCTTGTCTCTATGCTTTTTCTGACTGTGTTCTTAGGCTAATAATGCTTGTGTTTTCTTCTCTGCACTAATAATGGCACCATCCTTCTTGAAAAATTATGAGGATTAAACAGCATAATTGATTTCAACAGTTTAATACTGCCTGGAACAAAGTAAAGTTCAAGACGAGATCTATTGCTATTAAAATTAATTATATGATTACTTGAAGGGGTATTAGATAAGTTTTCTCTCAAGTATACTGAGCAATATCTATAGAGAATGGCTGTCTTTTCTTCTGAGCTACACCTTTTATTGGTAGTCATCAAACACATTTTCCTCCATGTTGAGTGTAAACTGAAATACTAAAACTAAAACATGACTTTGCCTCCATCCTAATAAAAGTATTAAAAGAACAAGTTGGGGGTAAAATTCTTGAGTGAGTTAAATATTCATAATAAAACACCAAATTGTAACATAAAAATGTATTCTTGTCAGAGAAAATATGTATAGTTTCACTCATATACACGCACGTGTGTGTGTGCACACACACACACAATGTATAATATATAGAACTACATATGTGTAGAGGTTGCTCATATCATCAGTTAATATGAGACTATATTGTAACATTTCAGAATCATGGCACAGGTATTAAAAGCTCACATATATGCAGCACACATGCAGCTCAGTCTCTATGTGGGTTCCTTAAAATTCAGCTCTCAGAGACTGAACCATCAATCAAAGAACAAACATACACACAGACTCGAATGAGAGCCTTGGCACATATGTAGCAGAAGTGCAGCTTAGTTTCCTTCTGGGTCGTCCAACAACTGCAGCATAGGCATTCTCTAAAGCTTTAGCCTGACTGTAGCATCCTTCCCCAACAGGGCTCCCTTCCCTGGTCTCAGTGGGAGAGGATGTGCCTAATCCTTCAGAGAATTGTTGCACCTGGGGAGGGAGAAATATGGGGATAGGGAGACTGCCCTCTCAGAGTCAAAGGGGAGTGGGGATGGGGGGGTAGGAATTCTGCCAGATGGAACAGGAATGAAGGAAGCAATTTAGATGTAATTAATTAAGTAATTAAAAACCATAGCCTGATTGGAATCCATTCCTCAAAAGGGCTGCCTTATCTAGCCTCAGTGGGAGAGTATGCACATAATCTTACAGAGACTTGATGTATCAGGGTGGTGGGATATATAGGAGCCACCCTCTTAGAAGAAAAGGGGATGGGGAGGGGCAATTGGGAGGTGCCGCATTTGGGAGGTAGATAGATTGATAAATTCATTGATTTGTAAAAGTGAGATTACCTTGTGATTTGTATGATAATAAGGAGATAGTTGAAGGAAAAATTTATTGTTTAACTATGTATATTTTATTGAAAACATATTTTTCCATATCAAATATTATGATTACTTTAATCTCCCCTGACTCTTACCAGATCCTTCTTATCTACCCAAATCCATCTCCCCCCCATACACACACAAATTAAAAAACAGGTATCTAAATAATAAGATAAAAAGGAATAGGAAAAACAACAAGAAAAAAGGGTTAAAGAAAAAGCACAAGAAACACAGATGCATACACAGAAATTCCACAAAAACTCAAAATCAGAAACAATAGTATATAAGCAAAAGACCTGTAAAGTATAAAATAAATGCCCATTGTGAGACAAACCAAAATAAAACAAAACCTTCCAAAAAACAATGAATTCATTTTGTGTATTGCTAATATAAGAAAACATAACTAAAACCTGTATAACTGGTATTATAGATTGAACAGATGATGACATCTTCCCATGTAGACTTTTCAATCGTTAGAATAACAAATGTTTGTGATTTTAACAGTCATTAGTGATGATAGTTATAATTTTGGGTAAAGTTAAAGTTCTTATTCTGATGTATGCTCATCCGTACATCCATGTTAACAGTTAGTTAATATCAAGAATATTTTCAGATTGAAATATAGTCACTTTAAATATTTTCATCATATTCTTTCTACTGTTGGTAATATACCATATAATTAGGTTGCATTTTTATTTTGTTATACAAATTATAATAGTTATAGCTTTATTCTTTTATTTTACTTAAAGTTAGCATATATAATAGAGCACTGATACATAAAGATTAAGGTTCATTGATTGTGGAGCAATAGCACAGATAGTTGTTTCCAAGCAATGATATTACAAGAGGCCATCAAACTGCAGTCCACTGAGCCCTGCTGCCCATGAAACCCTGTACCTCCACTGTTGGATAACAGTGGTCTGTAACTCTAGTTTCTAAGAATCTGGCTCCCACTTTGGTCTCTATAGGTATTTCAGGCACATTATGTACATACATACATACATACATACATACATACATACATACATACTGACATAGACGCTGTCATTATTATTATACATGAGATATACATGACATTTAAATATGTGTAAAAAGCAGGGTTTCATGCATCTCTGAAACTCATTGAAATTGGAATCTAAGCATCAATATAATTAATTCATGAACAGTAGAGTCAGAGAACTGCTTTGGTAAAAAATCACCATCTTTGCACTCATTAGCCCTAGCACTAGCTAGACTCTCTCCTACTTCTTCCATATTTTACTCCAGTCTCATTTGCTATAGTGAGTTTTCTAATGAACTAAATCACTTCTTACTAGGTCCCTGCTTGAATTTCCCCAGTGTTTTGGCTTAGAACAAAATCCAAATTAAATTACTTTAATAGACATACAAATCCTCTCTTTAACCACCTCTCCATGTTCTCCATGATCATGATTATACTAATCTTATACTCCTTCTTGTATTACTCAGACATTCCAATTTCATTTCCCACTATTCCTTGTTCTTTCTTCTTTATATTATTCTCTCTGTAATAAGCTTTTGTTTTGTTTTGCTTTGTTTTGTTTTTTAAGACAGGGTTTCTATGTGTGGTCCTGGCTGTCCTGTAACTCACTATGTAGACCAGGCTGGCCTCAAACTCAGAAATCTGCCTGCCTCTGACTCCCAAATGCTGGGATTACAGGCATGTGCCATCATGCCCAGCTGTAAAAAGCTTTTAGAATATCACTGTCTTAGGGAATTCTTGCTTCTTCTTGTTTAACAAGGTAATAAAACATTTATATGCATTATCATGAATAAATTGACAAGATATTTTCTGCCATCCTAATATAACAAAGCATATAGTTAAAAATACAAGTATCATGAAAATTTTATGAAATAAACAAGTCTAGAACTTTAAATAGTTTAGTCATTATTCCTTTCTTGCTAACAAGAGAAAATAAAGCAATATTAAATGGAGAAATTAGCCCACACAAGTCCTTATAAGCATTTGATTGTTTGTTTGTTTGCTTGTTTGTTTGTTTTTCCCATGAAAGGAAAAGGAGAATAATTTAAATTCATTGTTTTCCATTAGAATAATAATTTATTATAGGAATATCACATAAGGGAGGGAATATGAGACTCATAAAAGGTTATACAATAATACCAGAAATGGTTTCATTTAATGGTGGATGACAATAGGTGGCAAAGTGAGAGAGAACTTTGAACCTTCCAAGTTTCTAACTTAAATGAACTGAAAGCTAAAAGTTACATGTATTGATAGGCAACCAATCCACCAGCAAAGAAACTGCTTTAGAAGGTGTACTTAATTAGTATAAGTAAACAATCTATTAAAATGTGGAGTATAGTGCACTGAAATTGGCTATTGAGACATTGCAGTTATATTTGCCATGTGATTCTGCCCAATGACATAATCATTGAAATCAGAAGAACTGAGCACATCACCTTGTGGTATAGTGCTTGGTTAGCTTTCAAGTCTACATTCAATCTCCACCACAAAAAAAGAGTTATCTAGGATTAGATATGAGTAATTTAGAGATAGTACTATATCCTCTATTTCTATACCTATATGAACTATATATTTACACAAAATAATTAAAGTAGTGGGCCATCTGTTAACATTTCTCTCAGTTATAAAAAATGTTATATCATTTATTTTTTAAAGGCCCTTTTTGCCTCCAAAACCCCAAATAGCATTTAACCTGTAGAATACAGTAATATCTACTGTGATTATCTATCTTTCTCTCTGCTTTTTTCTTTACTACTGATTTTATAGGTAATAGAATAAAAGTTGAAGTATTTGTTAAATATGGACAGATGTAAAATCAAAATCCCTCTAAGATTATTAAGTTACAGTAAATACCATCTTTCAGTACAGTACCAGTACAGGTTGAGAACCAATGATCTAGAGGAAGGCCTAAATGCCAGATCAGGGACCTAGAGTTGTGTTTTATACAATTGCAGACCAAAAAACTCATTAGTATCAGTTATCTGATATATTTCAGCCATAGCCAAGTCTAGAACAAAAACAGGTTTCAAAATTCATGCCATGGGATCCATTATATTGGCTCAGATAATTTTTAACTCAGCATGGCAGGTCTCCAAAGGTGGCTTGATAGCTAGTACCTAACAAAAAACATTTATAAATTTCTTGCCTTAAATGGCAATAAAAGATTTTGAAGAAGAACCAGAGATAAAGAAAAGACCTGGGATAATCCTGGAATCTAACTATAATCAACAAAGAAGAGAGAATCAGGAGACACATAGTTAGAGAGGAAATATGAAGGTGAAAATGAAGGTCAGAAGGAAGATGTCAAAATACTTATTTTAAAAGTAGAGAAAATTATTGGCAATTATAGTGATGCCTACTCAGTATCTATAAACATAAATATATGGATTTTCTACAGGCACTCCAATAGGAAAAAAAAAGGCTTTTGACGCCTTGATTTTAATTTACTGAATCAGATTTCAGACTTTTGTCTTTCAAAAATTATTGGAGAATAAATCTGTATTGTTTTATCCCACTAAAATGTTGCTAATGTTTTTATTGGATATTTTATTTATTTACATTTCAAATGACATTCCATTTCCCAATTTCCCATTAAGAAACCCCCTATCCCATTGCCCCCCTCCTCCTGCTTCTATGAGGGTATACCCCTACTCACTCACCCACTCCCAACTCCATTCCCTTGCATTCCCCTACACTGGGACCTTGAGCCTTCACGGGACCAAGGACCTCTTTTCCCATTGATGCCATACAAGCCTGTACTCTGCTACAGGTGCCGCTGGAGCCATGGTTCCCTCCATGTGTACTCCTTGGTTGGTGGTTTAGAACCTGGGCGCTCTGGTTGGTTGATATTGTTGTTCTTCCTATGGAGTTGCAAATACCTTCAGTTCCTTCAGTCCCTTCTCTAACTCCTCCATTGGGGACCCTGTGATTAGTTCAATAGTTAGCTGTGAGCTCTCTGTATGTATCTGAGAGGCAGAGCCTCTCAGGAGATAGCTATATCAGGCTCCTTTCAGCAAGCACTTGTTGGCATCTACAACAGTGTCTGGCATCTACAAGTGTTGACAACAGTGTTGGCAGGTACAGTGTCTGCGTTTGGTGACTGTATATGGAATGGATCCCAGGTGGAACAGTCTCTGGATGGCCTTTCTTTCAGTCTCTGCTCCACACTATATTTGCTCCTGTGAGTATTTTGTTCCACCTTCTAAGAAGGACCGAAGCACCCACACTTTGGTCTTCCTTCTTCATAGTACATTAATTCAAATAGGAAACAGCACTATCATTTATGAGAGACAATACAGTTTTGACTGAAGTTACTTTGTCACAATGAATATCCTGACTCTTACAGTCAAAATTCGTCAGGATCTATTATATTAGTTCTGACGTGGATCATTTTTAATTCGGCATGGCAGATCTCCAAAGATGGCTTGATACCTAGTACCTAACACAAAACATCTATAAATTTCTTGCCTTAAATGTCAATAAAATATTTGAAGGAAGAACCAGAGATAAGGAGATGACCTGGAATAATCCTGGAATCACAGGATTAATGAAATAATATCAATTCACAAAATTTATAAGTTTTCAATTTTTTTCTGAATGGAGGAACACAAATGTAACAAAATGTAACGATTCAATAGACTTACAGAAAAGTATCATCCAGTCTCATTTCTGTTTTGTTCAAAGCCAATTTTGGCTTTGTCTACTCAAATAAATTATAAAATAAGTGAGTTCACGTCTCTATGTAGCTAATGGATATTGTGTTATCAAGCACAGATTACTGAATATTTCTATTGTGCTATTCCCAGTTGTTCCCTCATTCCCCCTATTTATCCCCAATACAAACCTCTCTTTTTTGGTTGGAGAAGAGGGCAAAACACCCATTGGAGAGTGCATGAAAAAACAGCTATGAAATCTTTCCAAAATCATTAGTTCAACTTGCTATATTTAATAGAGAAATTAACCCAAATTTAAATAATCAAGCAAATGCAGGACCTCTTTAGGTTTAAAGACATGCATGATAGCTCTTGAAATTATATTCTCAGATCTTAAATACAAGGCCTATGCTAGTGCTTTTACAGAAAGATAAGGATAAGTGTTGAAATTACATGTAGGAGAATCTCATTAAAATGATGGAGAAGTGTTACAGATTTAATACTCTATGTGCATGCAAAGTTATCTGTAGAATTATAATACTGATGTTAAGGAAGTGCATATATTGAACTAATACAGAAACCTTATTACCAGTTTTAGAAATAAAGAAGGCATGCAAAATGCTTCAGGCTGTCAGAAAGGCTAGCTGATGATAGAAATATTGAATACATGGCTCAAAAAGATGACTACAATGACATGAGAAGAAAATAGAATTTTTCTCCATACTCTGCTTCAGAAGAATTTTATTCTTCTCCCTGAAGTCTGAAATTCCATTAGGGAAAATGCAGACCACAAATAAGGAAGATAGGTCTATATGCAATGTACAATCAAAAGATATAATACAAAAGCAGTCCAACACTTGTGCTGTATTAACTTTCAATGTCTTCTGCAGAGGCTATAAACATCCTATTTCCTTGATGACTCATCTAACCTAGATATGCAGGAGCAGAATATTTCAACTCAACTCACAGGGCACTACAGGATACTAAAGTAACCCATGTCTGATTTTCTTCCTTCCTAGACAATATCTCACTGTTTGGCTTGGAACTCATTATGTAGACCATGCTGGAGCTGAAGTCATTAGTGCAGATATGATATATGTGACCACAATACATGGCTAGAAATGACTTGGTTCTGTTTCTTCTATGCAGTGCTGAAGATTGGACACAAGGCTCCTTATAATACTAGTCAAGCACTCTAACACAGAGCTGAAAGCTCTATCCTCTTATTTGCATTTAAATTATATTTGTAACTGTTACAGAGGGGATATATATATATATATATATATATATATATATATATATATATATATGAGAGAGATAGGGAGGGAGAGAGACAGAGAGAGACAGAGAGAGAGAGAGAGAGAGAGAGAGAGAGAGAGAGAGAGAGAGAGTTATTCTTTGATAAGTTGTATTTGGTAAATTGGAGAGTTTAGAACACATCTTTGGCTAATGGGGCCTGCATCTCAGCAGAATATACTCTATATCCTTGAAGGAGATGGTTATAATCATCTTTAGTCCTAGAGCATTATCTACTACACCTTTAACTGTTCAGTTTCCTGTCAGTTGTTTGCAAAGTTTATATGAAAGTAACAGCTTGCAACTTCATTGCCTTCAAAAGATAAAGTCAGGATTTACCTGAACACTGAAATAATTTCTCTAATATATTTCAAAAATAACATTTTGTTACAGGATTTATTAGATGTACTATGAAGGGCAAATAAGTATTTATACTTAGTATCCTACGATATTTTCACTTCATTTTAATATATAGTTTGCCAATTAGTTAAGCAAGACTGCTAAACCATTATTGTTCACTGATGATCCTACTCTGTCAGACTTGATACTTGTTGTCTAACATCAGGTTTACAGTCCAGGATGTCAGATTTCATTTTATCTTGATGTTCCTGGCTGTGGTAATTTCTCAAACACTCAAGTTTTCAGTAACTTTTCAATATAAAGATTATTAGCCAAGGATTTTAGAGAATGTCCTTATTCTAGTATGTTTTCTCATGATTAAGGTCGTGTATTTGAGGGAAAAAGAACAAGAAAATGTTGTTTTCATCATACCTTGCATGTTACCATGAATAGTCCTATTTTTATTAGATATATTCTTTATTTAAATTTCAAATATCCCATTTCCTGGTGTCCCCCCACAAAAAAAAACTCCCTATTCCTCCCCCCTCCCCTTGTCCACCCACCCACCCACTTCTGCTTCCCGGTCCTTGCATTCACCTACACTGGGGCATCTAGCCTTCATAGGACCAAGGGCCTCACCTCCTTTTGTTGTCTAATAAGGCCATCCTCTGCTGCATATGCATTTGGAGCCATGGGTCCCTCCATGTGTACTCTTTGGTTCGTGGGTTAGTCCCTCGTGGGAGCTCTGGGGGTACTGAGTGGTTCATATTGTTGTTCCTCCTATGGGGTTGCAAACCTCTTCAGCTCCTTGGGTCCTTTTTCTAGCTCCTCCATTGGGTACCCTGTGCTCAGTTCAATATTTGACTGAGACTGTCCCCCTCTGTATTTGTCATGCATTGGCAGAGCCTCCCAGGTGACACCTATATTATGCTTCTGTCCGCAAGCACTTGTTGGCACCCACAATAGTGTCTGTGTTTAGTAGCTGTATATGGGATGAATCCCTGGGAGTGGGGTAGTCTCTGGATGGTCTTTCCTTCAGACTCTGCTCCACACTTTGTCTCTGTATCTCCTTCTGTGGATATTTTGTTCCCCCTTCTAAGAAGGACCAGAGTATCCATAGTTTGTTCTTCCTTCTTCTTGAGCTTCATTTGGTCTGTGAATTGTGTCTTGGGTATTCCAAGTTTCTGGGTTAATATCCACTTATCAGTGAGTGAATATCACGTATGTTCTTTTGTGATTGGGTTACCTCACTCAGGATTATATTTTCTAGTCACATCCATTTGCCTAAGAATTTCATGAATTCATTTTTCTTAATAGCTGAGTAGTACTCCATTGTGTATATATACCACATTTTCTGTATCCATTCTTCCATTGAGAGGCAGCTGGGTTCTTTCCAGATTCTGGCTATTATAAATAGGGCTGCTATGAACATAGTGGAGCATGTATCCTTATTACATGCTGGAGAATCCTCTGAGTATATGCCCAGGAGTGGTATAGCGGGATCTTCCGGTAGTGAGGTGCCCAGTTTTCTAAGGAACAGTCAGACTGATTTCCAGAGTGGTTGTACCAGCTTGCAACCCCACCAGCAGTGGAGGAGTGTTCCTCTTTTTCCACATCCTCTCCAGCATCTGCTGTCTTCTGAGGTTTTTTTTGATCTTTGCCATTCTGACTGGTATGAGGTAAAATCTCAGGGTTGTTTTGATTTGCATTTCCCTGACAACTAAGGATGCTGTCACTTTTAATGCAAAACTTACTAATTGTTTGAGGCATTTTTCAGGTTTCTATAATGGAATGTTACACTTTTATTTCAATTTCCATATAGCATTTGGGGGGGGGGGGCAAACACTAGTCTAACCTAGCTATAAATTGTAATGTTTTTGTTCCATCTTTGCAAAATATCAACAGAAATTACTTGAAATTTTTCAACATAGAACTGTTGCTCATGTTTTTTGTAACAGTTTACTTATAAAAAATACACACCCAAGCATGTATATGTAATATTTTGAAGTTTATAAGCTGACAGTGACTTAGTTGTTCAAACTATTCAGGTTTGGGCTATAAGGAAATCTTTCCTCTACCATTAATAGGATGTATCATAATTTTTTTGAAAATTCCAACATTTTTAATATTGGAAAATGTTTTGCAATTATTTTATTTCCTACCCAATTATTTGAGGTGTTTTTTAATTGAAAATACATTATACCAGGGCTGGGGAGATGGCTGAGTTGTTAAGAGCTCTTCCAGAGGTTCTGAGTTCAATTCCCAGCAACCACATGGTGACATTAAAACCCTTTGTAATGGGATCAGATGCCCTCCTCTGGTGTGTCTGAAGGCAGCTACAGTGTACTCATATAAATTAAATAGAGAAAAGACAAAGAAAAGGGGAAAGAAAAATAGATTAATTTCTCATAAAATAAATGTATCCTAACCAGTTTTTCCTGTCCCCACTCCTCCCAGCTCCTCCCACCTCTCCTCTCATGAAGATCCCCCCGTCCATCTCCCATCAAAAATGAGCAGGCCTCCAAGACTTGACAACCAAACACAACAAAACAAACTGTACAGACTATATGAATGTAGCTTAAAATACCACTATTAAAAGAATTATAAAACAAGTTTTATAGCTTTACAATTTAATCATGCATATATCACATGTTCTCTCTTTTATAAGGACTCTAGCACTGAATGTTCATATAGATGTATTTGTGACTATATGTATAGATCATGAAACTAGAAAAGGGTATAAGAGAATAGAAAAAGAGTTAGATGAATAAGATGTAATCAAATACATGTTCCATAAAACATAAAAAGAGGCTACAGTAATAGAAGGGTACAAGGACATCCCAGAGGATATGGGAAAATGTGATCAGCAAGAACAAACTAGGAATAAAAACATCTCATAATAAAACCTAATGCCTCTACACTAAGTAAAAAATAAGATTAACAACAGAAATTATATGAATGATTTTTAATCACAAAATTCTGTCTGTTACTTCCTTAATTTCATAATTCTTGTCTGGATTAATTCAAATGTGAATCCACACTGGCATTTGTGTTTATATATATATCTGGAGATCTGAAGTCAGTGTCTGTGGTTATACACAATCATTCTTTTTTATGATTATTAATTTTGATTATTATTTATTTTCTTTTTTCTTTTTAATTATTAATTTTGATTATTATTTATTTTCTTTGTTCTTTTTCTTTTTTATTAGATATTTTCTATATTTACATTTCAAATGTCATCCCCTTTCCTGGTTTCCCCTGAAAACACCCTATGCCATCCTCCTATCCCCCTGCTCACCAACCCACCCACTCCCACTTCCCTGTTATAGGGGATTCCCCTATAATGGGGCATCCAGCCTTCACAGGACCAAGGGCCTCTACTCCCATTGATGCCAGATAAGTTACCAATCCTACATCCAATAGAGAGCTAATATCCAATATATACAAAGAACTCAAGAAGTTAGACTCCAGAGAACCAAACCCCCCTATTAAAAATGGAGTACAGAGCTATACAAAGAATTCTCAACTGAGGAATATCTAATGCACAAGAAGCACCTAAAGTAATGTTCAACATCCTTAGTCATCAGGAAATGCAAATCAAAACAATCCTGAGATTTCACCTCATGGTAGTCAGAACAGCTAAGATTAAAAACTCAGGTGACAGCAGATGCTGGCAAGGATGTTGAGAAAGCAGAACACTCCTCCATTTCTGGCGGGATTGCAAGCTAGTATAACCACTCTGGAAATCAGTCTGGTGCTTCCTCAGAAAACTGTTCCTTTCTAAAAGAAATACAGAGACAGAATGTGGAGCAGAGACTGAAGGAAAGGCCATCCAGAGACTGCCCCATCTGGAATTCCATCCCATATACAGACTCCTAACCCAGACCCTATTGCTGATGCCAAGAAGTGCTTGCTGACAGGAGCCTGATGTAGCTGTCTCCTGAGAGGCCATGCCAGAGCCTGACAAATACAGAGGGGGATGCTTAGAGCCAACCATCAAACTGAGTGTGGAGACACCAATGGAGGAGTTAGAGAAAGGACTGAAGGAGCTGAAGGGGTTTGCAACCCCATAAGAACAACAACAATATCAACCAACCAGACCCCCCAAAACTCCCAGGGACTAAACTACCAACCAAAGAGTAGATATGGAGGGACCCATGGCTCCAGCCTCACATGTAGCAGAGGATGGCCTTGTCACACATTATGGGAGAAGAGGTCCTTTGTCCCGTGAAGCTAGATGCCCCAATGTAGGGGAAATGCCAGGGTGGGAGTGGGTGGGTGAGTGGGGGAGAACACCCTCATAGAGGCAGGTAGAGGGGAGATGGGATAGGGTGTTTCTGGATGGGAAACTGGGGAAGGGGATAACATCTGAAATGTAAATAAATAAAATATACAATAAAAAAAATTGTCATAGTACCATTTGAGTACCCAGATATACCTCTCTACAATTGTTCTTCATCTGGTTTCTCACTGAACCAGAGTTGGCAGATCAGCAACCCCCAGATACCCTCCGGATTATTAATCATTAGTATTCTGGATATCCATGCAGACACTAGTGTTAAATGTCTAACTTTAAGTAACTGGCCATATTTTGTAAAGGGAAATACAAAAAAACTTAGATATTTAGTTCTCTGATGTAAAAAGAAAAAAAAGCCATCTTATATAGAAAAAATTTTATTTGTCAATTGATTCTCTCTCTCTCTCTCTCTCTCTCTCTCTCTCTCTCTATATATATATATATATATATATATATATATATATATATATATATATATTTTGAAAACATAAATAATACTTTTCAGCTTTATAATTTTAAAAAAATGCCTTTTCAAAATCCTGGACACCAGGTCTTTGGTCACTAAGGAAGAGAGTATCCTTGTTTTTGTGTATAATTTTGTTGTTGTAACTGCTGGATAGTAGCATCCTCAGATTAGAAGTTTCCTCTATAGAAAGTAGTTAACTGGCACAAACAGCCAGACAACTACTAAGAAAACATAAGACGAATTGTGTGTGAAACATATTTCTACCAAGTCCTCTTAGTGTAGAACTATTTTTGCAAATACATACATATATGTATATATACTAATGTACATACTTATATAAAGGTATGAGATTCTCTTTAGCAGATTATCTGTGATACATACTGCATGCTGGTATCATGCTTATTCAGTAGTGGAATGGTTTCCATTACTTAGGCCTTTGGTAAAGAACTCATGTAGATGGCAGCAAATGTTTTAGTAATTTACCTTCCAAATACATTCACATTTGGGAAATATATATGTCTATTATTCATTATTATTATCTTATTTAAATATACAAAGATACATAAAGACATTTAATCTTGTCACTATTTCAGATATATTTAAATGTGTTAAAGTAAAAGCAGATACTAGCTTTGAGATGTTTAAAATAAACACAATAAGTAGTAATGGGCCTAATACATTAATTTCATGGTAGTTTAAGAAATATTTCTAGACTGTTCTAGGCTGGGACATCAACTTGGCCTCAGTACCTCCATTTAGCCTCTTACAGGTCTCTAGGATGGAAGCACTTTAACATGAATTGTCAACAAGCAGGAATTCCCAGCCATTGTATGGAAGTTCTGAACACAAATTGGAGTGAAAGAAACCGACTGCATCCTTTCCTTGAGAAAATAGCAAAATAACATCCGTCTTTGTTCCCATAGCTCACTTTAGAATTTGATATAGAAAGATGATGAGTCAGAGAAAACATTTTAAGAGGCATAGAAGTGATTTTGTAAAATCATAAAATTAAATTCACAGGAAAAAAATCAGGTAAATAGAAACAATTAAATAAAATGACTCAAGAAATCCAAATATCTATCTCAGTGGCTCCAGAAGAAAATTTTAATATAAAAATAAAATATGCATTTATGTGTTAGTTATGATGTAATTATGTAAATTGTTTTGTAGGAAGAATATACTATATATCAACAGGGAGGCTCTTTGCAAAGATCAATATAAATATGGTCAAGAATATATATGAAACACTTGAATTTCAACAAGGAAATGGTCACAGGGAAGGTAGTTCAAATCTTAAAAAAATCATCATAATGATTGTCCATAAAAAAAGTTAAAATGATGACACCATTATTGGATTAGTGAGATTGTAAATTAGATATATAAAATTTGTATTAAGATAAGAAATCACCCCCTGTTGAGATTTTAGTTGAATGCTTTCTGGAGATAATTCTGTTAATAATTAATTAAATTAACTGTGAATATTTATTTATGGTGGAAGTAAAAATGGGAAAAGGAAAATTATGCTTGTAGCTTGATATACTGCCTAGGCTTCTTTTGAGCTCTTATAGTAAACTTATCAAAATCACTTAATAAACAGCTCTTTCTTATAACCCATTCTGTTTTGAGAACTATTCGTAGGGAAACTCAGTTAAGTATAGTGCCTGAGCCAAATAATAAGCATCTTTATTTTGGTCTCTGAGGTCACAGTTTTGTAACACATGGGAGTGATGAAAGAGGGACAACTTAAACATTAAGATCAATCAATTAAACCTGTTAATAAACAGAGGGACATATTTGTATTTCTGTTTATTTCTCAGGTGGCTATGCAAATCATTAATATAACTGAACAGTTGATATAATAATGACTTTAAAGTGTAGTTTGGGGACTAGGTTGGCTATCAATAAGCCTTACTTTGACATATTAATATATATCATATATAGATAATGCTAAGCATTTTAAAGATATTTTATCAAAAGAAAATAATGTCATGGTTTATTGTTGTTCCAGAATTCTTTATGTGCTCTCTATAGAATACCAAATGAAATTTATTTGTAGATACATAATTTGATAGTGAGTTTTATTTTTTTATTTGACAGCAATTAATTGTTTTGTTAACTTACACTTACCATTGTGTTTCTAACAAGGAAGACTAACTCTCCTTTAGATTGTTTTACAGTAATGAGTGAATCTACACAATAGATTCTACTGAAGTAAAGTAGTCCTCATTATCTAACCATTTAAAAATGTTGGCCATATTACTAATGAATTTATGATCATGGAATATATAACCTATTTTCTGCTAAAATATTTACATCCACTTCTCCTCCTACATCCACAGATTTAAAACAAAAACATTTGTTGTGATTAGCTCTAGACCCACTTTAGAGTAAATGAATCTAATATGTCCTGATGAAGAAAACAATTCTTGAGAAATAAAAAAAAGTTCACTGAAAATAGTATGTTTACATTTTATATATTGACCCCTTGAAAATATGCCAACATTCTTATGGGCAATAGAATGTCCATGCCCAAATGTTGTTCAACATGACCAACATCTAGAAATGTCACTAAAATAAAGTTTTTCACTTCAGTCTTGAGCAATCAACATGGAACATTACAATTAAATGGTAAAATCAGATTACAAATATGGCATAAATATGAAACTAACATATTTCTGGTTTACCCCCAAATAAATACATAATAGAGTCATGCTACACTTAATAGTCTTGTTCGATTTGAATAATCAGCTAGCCCAGATGGGAAACTATAGTTGTGAACAATGTGATAAATACTGTGTGATGCATTGTTTTTAGGCTATTATAATGATAACCATTTTCCTTCAAATAACCATACTTGGGGTTGGAGAGATGGCTCAGTGCTTATGAGCACTTTCTGTTCTTGCAGAGGATCAGGATTCTGTTCCCAGGACCTACATGGAATCTCACAACCATCTTTATCTTCATTTCCACAGCATCCAATTCCATCTCCTGGCCTCTGATGTTACTGGGCATGCCAATGTACACAGACATAGACATGCATGCAAAAACACGCATGCACATAAAATATAAATATATTAAAATAACTGCATTTGATTTTAACCACTGGAAGCAGAACTTAAAGTAGATTATTGTTTGACAACTCCCATATGTTTAAAAACATATAGTTTAAATCTTGAAGGAAAGATAAAGCATACCTAGTATTCACAACTCAAACTATAATAGTATACATAACAAAGCACATAAGTGCACAATTAATTCTAGCTATAATATATTTATTGGTTACCTATAGCACAAATTTTATGATTCCAAAGATGTATTATGATCCAGCAAATGATTGTATTTTCTCTTTAAACAAGTTAACTTAATTAAAGGAAGTATTAGGTTTTTTTATATTTGATATTTTATTTCCAAATTACTGGTATGACTTTATTAGAGAAATATCTATATATATGCCCAACATCACATAATCTGCCACAAGTTTCTAAGGCATTACTTCTTCCAAAAATAAATGTTTCCTAACTGAAAGCTTTTACATTCCTAGATCTGTGAAACAAACATTAAAACAATGAAAAACTGTTCTCTCTTCGCTTTTCAACAGCTCACTTGGTTACAGAAAGTATTTTCCTTCTAACACTTTCTCACATTCAAAAGATATTTTTCCTAAGAACATGACAAACTTTCTTTATTTAGTTTTGTTTCCACAGTAACATGATGGGCTTTCTTGGCCACCAGAAGTCACATTAGTTGTTGTTGTAATTTCTTAATCATTACATATTTAGTTTTGTCTCTTCAATACACCAACTAAAATAAATCATTTGTCCTATTGTCACACACACACTCCATTAGCATGCCTACATTTGAGAGTCACACATAACTTTATAGAGTTAATGAGGTACGGTTTTTGAGCTACACTAACTCCTCTTAGGTCTGAAACTCAGGCATCTAGCCTCAAGAGGAATGACAGCCAGTAGGTCTGAAACTCAGGCATCTAGCCTCAAGAGGAATGACAGCCAGAGGCGAAGCCTTGGAACAATAATGGCCTCCTTCCTCCCTTCCACAACCATTCACCATCGCCAGCCCACAACTGTGTTGTAATGTAGAGAAGGTTATGCATCTTTTGTTCATATAGTAATTCAGAAAGTTGTTTATAGTTTATTCCATTTAAATATATATCTGATGAACAACTGAAATGAAATCAATTTTCTTATAGCACTAGCATTCATCTGATTTCTGAACACTGTGAAGAGGAGAATAGATTGTTATACTGAGATAACTTTTTGACAGAAAGGAAAATGAAGGCTTAGGGGAAAAGTTTACTGAAAAAATGTCTTCCATAAGAAAAACAAAAGAATTAACATTTATGATTACCCAGAGATTTCCTTTAAGACCTTAAATGGGGATTTAAATACTAAAAGGAAGAACAGACAACTTGGTGCAAATTATTTGAAATTTCATCCTATTCTCACATGCTTGTTATATTTTTGTATTTCAAAATTAATCCTGTAAAACATATTATATGTGTACTATAAAATGTCAACATTAAGGAACAAGCAAATGGAAATGGTATAGATATTCTTTTCAGTGATTTAAATGGAGACGTAGACCATTGAGGTGATTTTTTTTTTAGATGAGCCCATAACAGATTTTTTTTTTAATTTTAGTCTGTTTTTACAGTCCAGATTTTATTCCCCTCCCAGCCCACCTTCTGACTGTTCCACAACCCATACCTCCTCACCCCCTCCAACCCCCACCCTCAAGAATCAGCTGAAAGAGTCAGGTGAATTTTTAAGAGAAAGTGCCTTGCCCAATGGTCCCCAGATAGGCTTTCTCCAGCAGCAGATCGGAGCAGATGTAGCGACCCCAAACAAGAGCTATGCAGAGAGATATTGGAGAAGGAAAGGGGGGGAGAAGGAGAGACGGAGAGAAGGGGAGGAGAAAGAAAAAGAGCAGAAGAAGGAAAGGGAGTAGGAGGAGAGCAAAGGTTGGAGAGGGAGAACGAGAGAGGGAGAGGGACTGAAAGGGTGTAGCAGAGGGAGAGGGAGATATCTAGAGATTCTAAATTGGAGTTCTCTTTGTGCCTGCCTCTTTGAGTTCAGGGTACCTGAGGAAGAGGGGAGGGATGACTGTAGGAGTCAGAGGGTATTGAGGACAGCGGAAAAACACGGCCCACAGACTCAATTAAGCCGGGCTACCATGAGACTGAAGTGGAAAGTGCTGGGTAGGCATGGGTTTGTACCAGGTCCTCTGCATATATGTTATGGCTGCTAGGTTGATGTATTTGTGGGATTCCTAACAATGGGAGGTGTGTTTCTGGGATTTTTTGTATATTTGAGGGACTCTTTACCTTTTATAGGGTTCCCCTGTCAATCCTCAATACAAGGGATTCTGCAATGTTTTATTGTATCTTGTTCTGTTGTGTTTGGTAGTTGTCTCATGGAGGCCTATTCTTTTCTGAAGAGAAATGAGGTCCAATAGATGTGGGAGGGAGCCCTAGGAGGAATGGAGAGAGTGAATACTATGGTCTGGATATATTGTATGAGAAGAGAATCTATTTTCAATAAGAAAAAAATAGAGAAGATAGCTTTTAAAGGCTTAAATAAAACTTTTCTTACCGTGATAGTTTTAGATAGCTCATAAACATTTCATCTCGAGGACTGAACCTAGTGAAATAAAATTACATACAATACTGATGTTTTCAGAGAAGATGCTGATATTGATTGTTGTTCATGGTTGCTTTTAAACTGCAAGATATCCCTCAGCATTCTATGCCTCATTGTAGTCTACTGTTGATATTTATTTTCTGGGCTTATTATTTGACTGGGTCGATAAATGATTAACTGCAGCTGATTGTCTTTTAGCTATGCCATCGGGTAGACTACATTTCTCACTTTGTTTTCTCAGCAGTTGTGTGGATTATGGAGATGAGCTGTGGCTAGAGCAGAAAATGCATCATTTATATATGTCAGTTGGATGACATCACATGCCTGCTCTGGACTGTTTTTCAGAGTCTGGAAGATTTATGAGCATCATAAAGATTTTTCCTCCATAGATCATATTTGTAGAATGCATGTTTCTTTGCTGGACTTCCTGTTCAGATAATCAGACAAAATAGGGGAAAAGATGATTTGGGTTACTTTTTCCTCAAAAGTGAGAGAAAATTACCCTCGCTCACTTTACTTTTGTTACTAATTATTCAGGACAAAAACAACAACAACAAAATAGTGGAAGAATTATTTAGAGCAAAAAACAAAACAAAACAAAACAAAACAAAAACAAAAAGATGTATTTCCTTTTCTAAACATTTGTTTTGAGGAAAAGCATACATGTATTTTTATGAATATATATATATAGAGAGAGAGTCAAGTATATAAAATTGCTCAGCCTCATTTAGGTACAGTAACATCCATGCTATCATATAGCAATACTTTTCTTAATGTTTTTTCAACATGTTTTGTGTGTTTGTGTGTCTGTCTCTTTGTCTACATGTACAAATTACAATTATTATTAGTTATTATGTTATTGTGAATTTATTTTATACAGTAGGTATTTACTGAGGCACTCACATGTCTGAAGGAAATTCATAGCATAGTAGGAATGCCAAGGGAAAACTGTTTCCTAAAGCAACCACTGAGGAAGGAGGAGACAGTACTGGAGGTTTCCTCTGTCGCTCCTCTGGCAAAGTAAAGAAAAAGGCCAGATTCATAGTTTTAAAAAAATGGCACTAATTAGCAACACCCCAAAACAAGCAATACATCTATACTGTACATAGAAGCAAAAGATGAATTGTTATGTGAGATTATATGAACATAATATAAAATATTTAATCATATAAGTCAGTAGTTACTGACATGTAGGTTATGACCCTTTGGGAGTTAAATGACTCCTTTCACAAGGGTCACACAACAGATATTTACATTATGTTTCACAACAGTAACAAAATTACAGTTATGATGTAGCAAGAAAATAATTTTATTATTTAGGGTCACCATGACATGAGGAACTGTATTAAAGGGTCTCAGCATTAGGAAGGTTGAGAATGACTGATCTAAGCATAGAAATAATGGTCATAAGGAAATCATGTTGAAACTGCAGCTTTCTAAGTATATATTTTCTCTGTTAGGTGAGGCCTTTTCTGTCAAATAGAAAAAGAAAACTTAGAAAGAAATTAAAAATACAGTTAGAGGAGTATGTAGAACCTGAGAAACCATGCAATTATATTTTGGCCAGTCTAATATATCAACATTAAACTATATCTGCATCTATATATCTATGCTGATACACCCAACACACGTAGTATATTCATGAAAACAGATAAATACTAGAAAATAAAACTTGGTTTTGAAAGTGAAGTATCTATACATAATTGAAACATGACATACTTATGACACTTATTTCTATGCTTAGGTCAGTGGTTCTCAATCTTCCTAATGCTATGACCCTTGAATATAGTTCCTCACATTGTGGTGGTCCTAAACCATAATTTTATCATTAATCTTTATTGCTTCTTTCTTATAATATCTTCATAGGCTAAAAAATTCTCTTTTTCTACTGATATTCGTATTTTAAATATAATCCTTATTAATATTAATGATTTTTGTTCAAAATTGAGTAAATTAGTAAATATGCTGTTTACTTATACTGCTATATTTACCTAATAAGCATACTTCAAAGTTGGTCTGATCAATCAGGAAATATTACAAGTTTATCTAGAATATTTGACAGTTTTATGAAAAACTGAATTAAGAGCAAAGTAAAATTCCTTATAAGAACTGCTTTTATTGTTGATTCATCAGCTTACCTAAAGGATTAGTTCATGAAAAGTGGATTATATTGAGCCTTGGTCTCTTGAGAATGGCAAAGTTTACTTGGGTGTTCCTGTATTGTAATAAATAAAAACTCATGTACTCACTAAATTATATAATAAGAAGTGCTCTTGTTATACTAATAGTACAGGAGAAAATACCTAAGTTTATACATTCAAGAAATTTTCAATATAAAGAAAAATCATAAAATTATTTTTAAAAATTTCAGTCTTAAGCAAGTAAAGACCAAGATATGAAGGGGAATATGGTAACTTGAGTAGTTAATACATTGCTTATTAAAGAAAATAAATTAATAAATATATATCTAATAAAATATATTTTCAAATAAATTATTTTAGAAAATTGAAAATGCGGCTATATATAGTCAATGTTTCAGTTTATGAAAAAGTTCTTTAGTACTGTTTATCCTTTACCTATTTAAAGTATCTCTTTATCCAACTAATAGAAAAAATTCACCCTTTTAAGTAATAATCTTTATGATATTTTTGTGAAGTATTTGAAAGGCTTCTCCATATTCTGCATGGCAAATTAAATCAGAAGCCCCAATTTGAGCTTTGCAGATCATTGTATAATGGAACTGATCTATCCTCAGAAAAAAAAATAACCTTTCATTTAAATGTCTGTCTACTTTTGACAGGAAAGGAGGCTAGAGATGTGTGAGCTTTCACAGTTGGGATATTCTCCCATCACAAGATGCCAGAATATCGGCAAATAAAACTCTTTTGTCAAAATCAATTTTATATGAAGCTTGATTTAATGAGCATTTTTTATGGGGCGTAGAAAATGCTGGCACTTTTCTTTGTTGTTGCCAAGCAGCTATATTAATCATAGCATACCTAGACTTCAAAACCAACTTTCTCTCCATTAGAGTTGATTGCTAGAACTTGAACAAGTTTCATCTCAAAATTTTGCACAGAACAGAATACATTCCTTTAAGAACACAATGTATTGAACTTCCAATTCTGTAAGACAAAATAGCTATCCTCATTAAATAGGGGTTGATGATGAAATATTATTTTGTATTAGGTAAAACTAACAAAGCCAAAATGCCATCCTACTATTGTTTTGGCACAAGGTTTACCCTAAACCCTTATTACCTCCCTTTTTTTTTTATTTTTTTTTATTCGATATAATTTATTTACATTTCAAATGATTTCCCCTTTTCTAGCCCCCCACTCCCCGAAAGTCCCGTAAGCCCCCTTCTCTTCCCCTGTCCTCCCTCCCACCCCTTCCCAGTTCCCCGTTCTGGTTTTGCCGAATACTGTTTCACTGAGTATTACCTCCCTTAATGTAGAGGATTAACAATGGTTTTGCTTTAATCATAAAAGATCCTGAAATCTCTACAAAAGCTTCCTAAATTCAAAGCAAATGTCAATCAAAAAGCATGCTTGAATATGATATTAGTTAAAGACTGTTACCTTATGGTCTGGTTTAGAAGTTCCTACAGTGTTGTTACTTCTTGTGTTGTTAATATTGACTCCTTTGGCTCTGTCATAGTTACATTATATATTTTTTCTCACTCTTTCTGGAACCAGAAAACATTTTCATGGTTGAGGAGAGTTGAAAATAATACTATGTTTTCTGAAGGGTTTATAAATTCATAATGTTTGAAACAGCCCATTCCTCAAATTATAATAAAAAAGGCTATTGGTAAATACTCAGAAACAAAATTACATATGCCATTATAGATCAAATTTACAGGTGCTTTTTTATTGGCTTATGGAATACAGAGACTTAAATTAATGTCAGGGGAAAATAACAAGGTAAGCATTAATATCCCACACACCCAATATAACAAGGTTGAAAATATAATTACTGGAAAATATTAGAAGGTAATAAGTAACTGAGGGGAAATCATAAGGACTGTCAGAGTGTCTGAAAATGAGGAAGTACTAGTTTCCTATTAAGATAGTTACACATCTTTCTATACTCCCATTTTCTGGAAAGTTAAGTTTCAAATACAGGACACAAGTAAAAGAACTCTGTATTCAGAAACAACCAATCAAAGTAATGAAGATAGATTGAAAACATAAAATTCTCATCGCAATTTATAAAAATATTTCTTCTTTATGGAAGAAATCACATTAACAAGATAAAGGGGTATCAAAGTACTCACACAATTATACCATATTTATGATATGGCAGGTTTAATTGGATACAAACAAAAATGTGAATTAATCTTTATAATTATACCAATACAAATTCCAACAGAAAATTTTAAGACACAAACTGATTGCAACATGTATAAGAGAAAAGGACAATAATCTAAAGAAAAAAATGGAGTTTTGGCTTGACAGAATCTTAACACATTAAATCCATGGTTATTAAGAGAAAGATTTACTATTACAATGCTTTCTGATTAAAAGAATGTGAAATATAAAAGAGTGCAGAACGATAAGTTATAGGGAAATTGTTAATCTCTGTAGAAAGCAAATTAGATGTATTTTGTCCTATTTTAAAAATTGAATTGAATTATGTATTGAGATACAAAAATAAAATTAGCATTACTGAAAACTATCTTAAAACTCTAAGGTGAAAGAACTTTTTAAAAAGATTTAAGATTCACGGCCATAAAAATTATCAAAAATGAAGAATATCTTATTAACAAATGATGCTACAGAAAAAAAATGAAAAATGAAAGACAAACAGGAGGGTGAAGGGATAGAGAGTGATAGAGAATAGGGAAAGAACATAAAGGGAGACAGATGGGGAGGGAACAGAGAGTGAAAGGAGAGAGAAAATGAAAGAATTAAACATGGAGGAATGAACCTCAACTTTCATGTCTGGAAAAATATTCTTATATTTATATAAAGATGTGGTTTCAATGACTACAAAAATCTCAAAATAAACAAAAAGATCTAAGAACAATGAAGAGCAATGGTTCCCCAAGTAAGACAATTTAAAAAAATTGAGATGAATGCTTGAAAATACTTGAATCAAACATACTAGAAATATGGGAGTGTGAGAAACAAAATGTTATCAAAGATGACAAAAGTTAAGGATAACAAAAGAAACACACTAGTGATTGAAGTACTTGGTCACACAAGCATATATCACTATGAAGCAATTTTAATAGTGCAGAAAGTGATGACACAGAAATTTTGATCCTTGTTATAAGCCAAATGGAGAAACTCTTGCTCTTTTGCTGCAGAAAGTTTAAGCACAACAATATAGCAATACACATTTGTTTTTGACATGTGTGTGTGGGGGGGTATGGATATGTATCTGTAAATACATGCCACAGCCAGATACACACACACACACACACACACACACACACACACACATACACACGCAACTTATTTTGCTGTCATATCTGCTCTCAACCTTTTTCCACTTTCTTCTATGCTTTGGGAAGGTGAACAAGTTTATACTTCATTATTCAGCTTCTTTGACTTCCACTTGTCTTGATTTTTCTGATAATAGGTGAGACTTTCAGGCTTTAGAAATTGTTGAAGGGTAGAGTCAAAAATGCCTTAGTTCCCATCAAGGTCATCCAAAATTACCTGCACTTTCTTTCCATGAAAAACACATTTCTTATCAGATACTACCTCATATTCTACCTTAGCTTTACTGTCTGAAAGTTTGCTTGATTGTTTTTTTTTTTTTCTCTTCAGATCAACGATAGTGTGGGGTTCTTCATTGTTCCTAGGTTTGGAGTATTACATTATCCAATGTAATTTCAAAATACATCATATAGTTGCCCCTATTCAATTTAATAAATCTTGAGTTTGTCATCCAGCTCTTGTGGGGATTCATTCTAATACAAATTCAATCACAAAATTCTAATGAAATGGAAAAATAATATTGCATAGCACTGATATGATTGCATGAAGTTCTAAAATTAAAATGGAATAGTAAATAGAAAAATAAGTTGCATGAAGTTTATAACTCATTGCTAATGAAAAAATCAGCTATAATATCTAAATACTACTTAGGAAACAGTATAAAATAGAACTAAAATATGTGTACATATATACACAAATATTTGGGTATGTATATTTTTGTCGTAAAGCTGTAAATGAAAGCCAAAAATAAAAGAGATAGTGTTCTTATTTGGATGGAGATTTTACTGTAAACATGAATTCAGAGTGTTTTGAATCAATTGGCAGAATTCTGTTTTTCAAATTAACAGTGGATGTACATTTTCCTTGAAAATATATGCAGGAGCTTTAGACATGGCTCAGTGGTTAAGAGCATTTGGTGCTCATTCAGAGGAGTTTAATTTTGTTCCCAACACCCATGTTAGCTTGCAACTATCAGAAGTTCCAGCTATAAGGTATCTGACACACTCTTCAGGACTCTTGGGGTACCTACACACATGAACATGCACACACACACAAACACACACACACACACACACACACACACAAACAAACAAACACACACACACACATGAAATTATCCTATAAAGGAAATATTTAAATTTATGATGTATCTCCTTTTCATACAGATTGTATGTATAATTTTAAAAACAAACCATATATTTTAATTCAATTAAACTGTTTGATTCCTAATTCATTATTCTTTGGTACATATAAAGAAACATTTCATGATTTTCATGCTGGCTTAGCTACTTTCTATTCATGGAAAAAATATTTAACATTTTAAAATTCAGATGTTATATCAATCATTTTTACTTTCAAACAAATTCTTGTTTTCACAGAAACTCACCACCAATGAGTTGATTTACAGAAAGGCATTTTCATGTTAGCTAGTTTATTGCTCTGCACTCACATTAGATCTAAATTAAAGATGAATATGTAAGAGTGTTTCAAAGTATCCATTTTTCTGTTGAGAGACATTTAGATTCTTTCCAGCTTCTGGCTATTATAAATAGGGCTGCTATGAGCATAGTGGAGCATGTGTCCTTATTACATGTTGGAGCATCTTCTGGGTATGGGTGTCCAGGAGTGGTATAGCTGAGTCCTCAGGTAGTAGTACTATGTCTAATTTTCTGAGAAACCACTAAACTGATTTTCAGAGTGGTTGTACCACCTTGCAATCCCACCAGCAGTGGAGGAGTGTTCCTCTTTCTCCACTTCCTTTCCAGCATCTTCTGTCCCGAGGTTTTGATCTTAGCCATGCTGACATATGTGAGGTGAAATCTCAGGGTTGTTTTGATTTGCATTTCCCTGATGACAAAAAAATGTTGAACGTTTCTTTAGGTGCTTCTCATCCATTAGATATTCCTCAGGTGAAAAGTCTTTGTTTAGCTTTGTACCCAATTTAAATAGGGTTATTTGGTTCTCTGGAGTCTACCTTCTTGAGTTCTTTGTATATCTTGTATATAAAGCCTCTGTCAGATATAGGGTTGGTAAAGTTCTTTTCCCAATTTGTTGGTTGCCGTTTTGTCCTATTGACAGTGTTGTTTGCCTTACAGAAACTTTCTAATTTTATGAGGTCCCATTTGTCAATTCTTGATCTTAGGGCATAGGCTATTGGTGTTCAGGAAAATTTCCTCATTGGAGGAATGGATACAGATGTGGTATATATACACAATGGAGTACTATTCAGCCATTAAAAACAATGAATCCATGAAATTCTTAGACAAATGGATGGAACTGGAGAACATCATCCTGAATGAGGTAACCCAGTCTCAAAAGATGTGGAGAAAGAGGAACACTCCTTCACTGTTGGAGGGATTGTAAGATGGTACAACTACTATGGAAATCAGTCTGGTGTTTCCTAAGAAAACTGGACATGACACTTCCGGAAGATCCTGCTATACCTCTCCTGGGCATATACCCAGAGGATTCCCCAGCATGTAATAAGGACACCTGCTCCACTATGTTCATAGCAGCTGTATTTATAATAGCCAGAAGCTGGAAAGAACCCAGGTATCCCTCAATGGAGGAATGGATACAAAAAATGTGGTATATTTACACAATGGAGTACTATTCAGCAATTAAAAACAATGAATTCATGAAATTCTTAGATAAATGGATGGAATCAGAAAATATCATCCTGAGCGAGGTAAGCCAATCACAAAAGGACACACATGGAATGTACTGATAAGTGGATATTAGCCCAGAATCTTGGAATAACCAAGACACATTTCACATATCAAATGATGTTCAAGAAAGAGGAAAAACAAAGGATGGATGCGTGTGTCCTCTGTAGAAAGGAGAACAAAATACATACCCACAGAAAGAGATACAGAGACAAAGGGTGGAGCAGAGACTGAAGGAAAGACCATCCAGAGACTGCCCCACCCAGGGATCCATCTCATATACAGTTACAAAACCCAGACACTATTATTGATGACCAAATGTACTTGTCAACTGAAAACTAAGTATTCAAATACCTGAGCCTACTGGAATAATGTTTCATTCATATCATCACAAATGACAATGGAATGATATTGGAAGTTGTCCTCAGATCTCATCAGCATATATACCTATACACACACACACACATACACACACACATACATACACACATGCACACACACAAACACATATACACAGACATAGTCACACATGCACTCACACACATATACATACATGTGCACAAATTTGATGTGTATATAAATTATCTTGAGCTGATCTTTATCCAGTGTACAAATAAATCAAAACTTCACACTATAATGTATACAAGTAGTAGTATGTTAGAACTCACTTTAAACTTTTAACTTAAAAAAATGATTTTGTGAGCTCAGTTTTAGAACCTGAAAAGTTTAGATACAATTCTAAAATGGATATTTACTAAATGCATTTAATGAACAAAATTATTTAAAGTGGTGTTTTCTGGCAGGCATGAGAGTGCACACCTTTGAACACAGCACTCTGAAGGTAGAGGCAGGTGGATCATTGTAAGTTTGAGACCAACCTGGCCTATAGAGTGAGTTCTAGGACAGGACACAGAGATACCCTGTCTCTAAAAATCATAAAAGGAAAAAGAAAAAGAAAAGAAATAAAATATCATTTTATTTAAATACATTCAGGCATCATTGCAGTGCCTTCATGTACTTATTAGATGACTTATTACAATTCATGCAATGTGCTTTGACCCTGCAAAGCAATATTTGTATAAATGAGTTCTAATTATCATTATTACCACAGCTACTTACATATATATACATATATATATGCTGTATATATATATATATATGTATACTACTATAACTGTGATTGATATATTTTGATATAAGATGTTTTTATGTTGTTTGCATAAGTAATTCAAAGATTCAAAACTAAATTGTTCAAATTTTTAATTTTGAAAATAAATGTCCAGAACACTAAAATCTGAGTCTTGTAATCACTTGGAATTCTAATCTTGAATGGGAAATAGCTGTGGAGAACTGAGCTCATGAAGCTGAACCATTAATCTGACATGTCAGATACAGGTGGGGTAGAGTAATATATAGCTCAAGACAGTATTGAATCACTTTAATAGCCCCACAAAAAGTGAAGACAGTTACATGTTCCATAAAACTTCAAGATGACTAAATCTTATCACTGAAATGTACCTCCAAAGTAAATAAAATGTAGCTGTTAACACATTTCATGACATTTAAAAGTATATAAATTTATCCCCATGGCAAACATAAGTTTTGTAATTACCAAACAGCTATTGCCAGGTTTGCACTATAATTAAAACCACTAAAAACGAGATAAATTTCTACTTTATTATGGTAAGAGAAGAAAGAAATATAATCCCCCATTAGAAAAAATAAAGATATCACACTAAAAATATTTTCAAATAAAACTATAGAATTAATTGTACACTGTTAACAATGTAATATCCTCATTTGATGTGTGGATTACGTTTCTGGTATTCCAGTTTTCTGGGCTAATATCCACTTATTAGTGATTGCATACCATGATTCATCTTTTGAGACTGGGTTACCTCACTTAGTATGATTTTCTCCAGCTCCATCCATTTGTCTACGAATTTCATGAATTCATTGTTTCTAATGGCTGAATAGTACTCCATTGTGTACGTATACCACATTTTTTGCATCCACTCTTCTGTTGAGGGATACCTGGGTTCTTTCCAGCTTCTGGCTATTATAAATAGGGCTGCTATGAACATAGTGGAACATGTATCCTTATTACACACTGGGGAATCTTCCAGGTATATGCCCAGGAGTGGTATAGCAGGATCTTCTGGAAGTGAGGTGCCCAGTTTTCGGAGGAACCACCAGACTGATTTCCAGAGTGATTGTACCAATTTGTAACCCCACCAGCAGTGGAGGAGTGTTCTTCTTTCTCCACATCTTCGCCAATATCTGCTGTCTCCTGAATTTTTAATCTTAGCCATTCTGACTGGTGTAAGGTGAAATCTCGGGGTTGTTTTGATTTGCATTTCCCTAATGACTAATGAAGTTGAGCATTTTTTAAGATGCTTCTCTGCCATCCAAAGTCCACACATCAAATGAGGTACAAGAAGAATGGAGGAGTGGCCCCTTGTTCTGGAAAGACTCAGTGAAACAGTATAGGGCAAAACCAGAACAGGGAAGTGGGAAGGGTTGGGTGGGAAAACAGGGCAAGGGAAGGGGGCTGATGGGACTTTCGGGGAGTGGGGGTCTAGAAAAGGGGAAATCATTTGAAATGTAAATAAAAAATATATCGAATAAAAAAAAAGAAAAAACAATGTAAAATCCATCAAAAATGCTGTATTAAAACAAAGCTGAATGGTTTTAGTGCTTACTATGTAAACTTATGTTAAATATAAGAGTGGTATGTATTTCTTATAGAAGAAAATATGAATTATTCTATGGTAATTATATATATATATATATATATATATATATATATGAATAAATGCAGAAATCCTCTGAACTCATTATACTTCTAAACAGTAAGAAAATCCTCCTATTGTTGATCATGGTGGCATAATACATTTTATTTATTGAGACTGTGGAATGAAATAGGATAACATATCATTTTAAGCAAATATCAAGAGATAAATTACTTATTTAACAAGAAACAAAAGTCAAACATGCCATAACTTTAATGATAGATGGAAGAGTCTGGTTAAGGGAAGCTTGTAAGGAATTATTTCACATAGAATAGACATGCAAAACACAGTTTCACAGTTTAGAAATGCCTAAGAACAGCTATTGATGGAGAAAAAAGGAGATGTCACTGTGGTGAAATTATAGGACAGCATCAAGGTATGTGGCATGACAGCTCCCCTTCCCCCACATAGTTCCCTGGCTATGCTGGGCTAGGAGTTTTATCCTATTCAAACCTTAGGTTTTTTCTTCCTCTGAAGGAATGAATTCTAGAACTCCAATCTGGAAATGCAGATTGGAGCAAGCATGTTTCCTATCCTCAGAAAGAAATTACTTCTGGAAATTAAGTTATTTTTGTCTCAATTTGGTATCTGGATTGCTAGTTTGATCCTGAGACATACTATGCTTCCCATAGTTCTCAAATTCTCATCTTACTCTATTCACTCACTTAGCAAGGCTTTTGTTATGGTTTTGTGACATGGAACAGTTTCTGTGCTTTCCAATAATTTTGATAGAGGTGGTTTTTGTTGTTGTTTTTAAATAGCCACAATAAGTATAGAGAAAAAATTGTTCGTGCTTTCACAAGTCAGGATATGAATATCTAGTTCATGTGGAAAAGATTCTCCAAGAAATAATTCTATGACTAGGTTCCTGAATGAAGTAATACTACCCAACCAACTTATTTCTGGTAAAGCACAGAAGAACAGTTCCTTGGAGAGTAAAGTCATATTTATTGCCTAATGCTTCACATACTTTGTTCTGCCTGCCTCCCTTACAGCCAGGTTAATTAATATATATCCACTATAGACATGTGTGTTTGTAATCAGTGACTATGTGAAAACACATGCTAAATAAGTCTTGATCTTTTTCTCACTGTTAAAGCAATTTCCAAATATGTCCTTCTACTCCAACCCTTGCAAATCAAAGATGCTTTACCAATAATTGAAAATTTAGTTTTGAAAATGTTTGACGAAACAGGAAAATATGGATGAAACCTAAATTAAAATAGATTAAATCTGTTCCTATTTTAACTTAGAAAGGATTTGGAGATTCTGTTATGTACAATAAGTTAATTTTACTTTTGATGTGATTGTTGCACCACCTTTGAAACTGAGTTGTCTACTATTTATCCTCAATAGTAGTATTCACACACTTATAACTTTACCAGTCACCTAGTCTGTAATATGCTTTTATTTACCCTAATGTTAAGCAATTGTGTACTTCAATCACCTCATTGTCACGATGTTTCAGCTTAATAATGCACAATTACTTCCTAATTATTTTGGGAAAATGTTCAGGGTAGAAATTTGAGTCACTTATTTTTAGGAGGGGTCTGAGTGGTATGCTTTTCTCTATCTTACCCACTTATTAATTAATCATTTAATTATTAATTCATTCATTCATTTTATATCTTCATTGTAGCCACCTCTTTCTTTCCAGCCCCTACCCCCATTCTCCTTCTCCTTTCCTCTGAGGAGGTATAAACCCCCTCTTCCCATACCAGCCTATCCTAGAACATCAAATCACTCCAGGATCACCTGGCACATCCTCTCCTGATGAGGCCAGACAAGGCAAAACAGTTAGGGGAACACCATCCATAGGCAAGCAACAGAGCCAGGGCAAGCCTCCTCTCCACTTGTTGGATGGCCTGTATGAAGACCAAGCTGCACATCTGCTACATATTTGCCAGGGAGGGGCCTAAGTCCAGCCCATGTATGAACATTGGTTGGTGGTTCAGTCTCTGGGAGCCAATTTAGGCCACTTTTAAGATTTTATTAATACATGGCTTTTCTGAAACTTTGTTATGATGTGCTTGTGGGCATTTGTTTGCCTTTCTGACGTACTTGTAACTTACTGAAGCTATTAGTTAATAGTTTCCCAAATCTGAGAATATTTTGGTGTATTTCTATGAAGGTTATTTTCTTTTCTATCATGCAACCTTAATCTTTTATTGAGAATATATATATATATTCTCATATATATATATGTAGTTTCCCAGTGTTATATTTTCTATAAATCAATCTTCCTAATCTATTTAATTTTACATAATTCTTGTACTCTATGCTTTGAAAAATATCTTAAACTTTCCTTTTTAATTTTTAAAATATTTATCTTTAATTTTGTTTTAAAGTCCAGTCTTTATCCATCTCCTTGTCCATGCTCCAACAGTTCCTCATCCCATTCCTCCTCATTCCTGTCTCCAAGAGGATGTTGCCACACCTCCCCACCCCACCCCACCCCACCCTACCAGATTTCCCAACTCCCCAGGGTCTCAAGTCTCTCAAGGATTAGGTGCATCTTCTCTCATTGAGGTCAGACCAGCCACCCTCTCTTGTATATATGTCAGGGGCCTCAGACCACAGGGTAGGGGAAGCAGAGGAGAGCAGAGGAGCAGGAAGGGAGGGGAGACAGGATAGGATAGGATAGGATAGGATAGGATAGGATAGGATAGGATAGGATAGGATAGGATAGGAGAGGAGTGGAGAGGAGAGGAGAAGAGAGGAGAGGAGAGGAGAGGAAAAGAGGGAAGAGGAGGGAGGGAGGGAGAAAAGGAGAGAGAGAGGGAGGGAGAGAGAGAGTTGGAAAGAAATGAATTAACAAAAGAGACCAATCTGTTGGTTTTCATTTTGTTCTTTTGACAGTGTCCCTTGCTTTACAGAAACTTTGTAATTTTATGAGGTCCCATTTGTCAATTCTTGATCTTAGAGCATAAGCTATTGCTGTTCTTTTCAGAAAAATTTCCCCTGTGCCCATGTGCTCAATGCTCTTCCCCAGTTTCTTTTCTGTTAGTTTCAGTGTATCTGGTTTATATGGAGGTCCTTGATCCATTTAGAGTTGAGCTTAGTACAAGGAGATAAGAATGGATCGATTTGCATTGATTTCACCTCGCACCAGTCAGAATGGCTAAGATTAAAGATTCAGGAGACAGCAGGTGTTGGTGAGGATATAGAGAAAGAGGAACACTCCTCCACTGCTGGTGGGGTTGCAAGCTCGTACAACCACTCTGGAAATCAGTCTGGAGGTTCCTCAGAAAACTGGGTGTGATACTACCTGATGACCCTGCTATACCACTCCTGGCCATATACCCAGAGGATTCCCAGCATGCAATAAGAACACATGTTCCACTGTGTTCATAGCAGCATTATTTATAATAGCCAGAAGGTGGGAAGAACCCAGATGTCCCTCAATGGAGGAATGGATACAGAAAATGTGGTATATTTACACAATGGAATACTACTCAGCAATGAAAAACAATGAATTCATGAAATTTTTTTTAAATTTTTTTATTCGATATAATTTATTTACATTTCACATGATTTCCCCTTTTCTAGCCCCCCACTCCCCGAAAGTCCCATAAGCCCCCTTCTCTTCCCCTGTCCTCCCACCCACCCCTTCCGACTTCCCCGTTCTGGTTTTGCCAAATACTGCTTCACTGAGTCTTTCCAGAACAAGGGGCCACTCCTCCTTTCTTCTTGTACCTCATTTGATGTGTGGATTATGTTTTGGGTATTCCAGTTTTCTAGGTTAATATCCACTTATTAGTGAGTACATACCATGATTCACCTTTTGAGTCTGGGTTACCTCACTTAGTATGATGTTTTCTAGTTCCATCCATTTGCCTAAGAATTTCATGAATTCATTGTTTCTAATGGCTGAATAGTACTCCATTGTGTAGATATACCACATTTTTTGCATCCACTCTTCTGTTGAGGGATACCTGGGTTCTTTCCAGCATCTGGCAATTACAAATAGGGCTTCTATGAACATAGTAGAGCATGTATCCTTATTACATGGTGGGGAATCCTCTGGGTATATGCCCAGGAGTGATATAGCAGGATCTTTTGGAAGTGAGGTGCCCAGTTTTCGGAGGAACCGCCAGACTGATTTCCAGAGTGGTTGTACCAATTTGCAACCCCACCAGCAGTGGAGGAGTGTTCCTCTTTCTCCACACCCTCTCCAACACCTGCTGTCTCCTGAATTTTTAATCTTAGCCATTCTGACTGGTGTAAGATGAAATCTCAGGGTTGTTTTGATTTGCATTTCCCTAATGACTAATGAAGTTGAGCATTTTTTAAGATGCTTCTCCGCCATCCGAAATTCTTCAGGTGAGAATTCTTTGTTTAACTCTGTACCCCATTTTTTAATAGGGTTGTTCGGTTTTTCTGGAGTCTTAACTTCTTGTGTTCTTTATATATATTGGATATTAGCCCTCTATCTGATGTAGGATTGGTGAAGATCTTTTCCCAATTTGTTGGTTCCCGATTTGTCCTCTTGATGGTGTCCTTTGCCTTACAGAAACTTTGTAATTTTATGAGGTCCCATTTGTCAATTCTTGATCTTAGAGCATACTCTATTGGTGTTCTGTTCAAAAACTTTCTCCCTGTACCAATGTCCTCAAGAGGAAGTCCTTGATCCATTTGGATTTGAGCTTAGTACAAGGAGACAAGGATGGATCAATTCCCATTCTTCTGCATGCTGACCTCCAGTTGAACCAGCACCATTTGTTGAAAAGACTATCTTTTTTCCATTGGATGTTTTCAGCCTCTTTGTCGAGGATCAAGTGGCCATAGGTGTGTGGGTTCATTTCTGGATCTTCAATCCTGTTCCATTGATCCTCCTGCCTGTCACTGTACCAATACCATGCAGTTTTTAACACTATTGCTCTGTAGTATTGCTTGAGGTCCGGGATACTGATTCCCCCAGACTTTCTTTTGTTGCTGAGAATAGTTTTAGTTATCCTGGGTTTTTTGTTGTTCCAGATGAATTTGATAATTGTTCTTTCTAACTCTGTGAAGAATTGAGTTGGGATTTTGATGGGTATTGCATTGAATCTGTATATTGCTTTTTGAAAAATGGCCATTTTAACTATATTGATTCTACCGATCCATGAGCATGGGAGGTTTTCCCATTTTTTTGAGGTCTTCTTCCATTTCCTTCTTTAGAGTCTTGAAGTTCTTGTCATACAGATCTTTCACATGTTTGGTAAGAGTCACCCCAAGATACTTTATACTGTTTGTGGCTATTGTGAAGGGGGTCATTTCCCTAATTTCTTTTTCAGCCTGCTTATCCTTTGAGTATAGGCAGGCCACTGATTTGCTTGAGTTGATTTTATAACCTGCCACTTTGCTGAAGTTGTTTATCACCTGTAGGAGCTCTCTAGTGGAGGTTTTTGGGTGACTTACGTAAACTATCACGTCGTCTGCAAATAATGATAGTTTGACTTCTTCCTTTCCATTTTGTATCCATTTGACCTCCTTATGTTGTCGAATTGCCCGAGCTAGTACCTCAAGTACAGTATTGAAAAGATAAGGAGAAAGGGGGCAGCCTTGTCTGGTCCCTGATTTCAGTTGGATTGCTTCAAGTTTCTTTCCATTTAGTTTGATGCTGGCTACAGGTTTGCTGTATATTGCTTTTACTATGTTTAGGTATGGGCCTTGAATTCCTGTTCTCTCCAAGACTTTAACCATGAAAGGATGCTGAATTTTTTCAAATGCTTTTTCAGCATCCAATGAAATGACCATGTGGTTTTTTTCTTTGAGTTTGTTTATGTAGTGGATTGCTTTGATGGATTTCCGTATATTGAACCAACCCTGCATTCCCGGGATAAAGCCTACTTGATCATGGTGGATGATCATTTTGATGTGTTCTTGGATTCGATTAGGTTGGCAAGAATTTTATTGAGTATTTTTGCATCGATGTTCATAAGGGAAATTGGTCTGAAGTTCTCTTTCTTTGTTGGATCTTTGTGTGGCTTTGGTGTCAGCGTAATTGTGGCTTCGTAGAAGGAATTGGGTAGTGTTCCTTCTGTTTTTATTTTGTGGAATAGTTTGAAGAGTATTGGTGTTAACTCTTCTTTGAAGGTCTGATAGAATTCTGCACTGAAACCATCTGGTCCTGTGCTTTTTTTGGTTGGAAGACTTTTTATGACTCCTTCTATTTCTTTAGGCATTATGGGACTGTTTAGATGGTCTAGTTAGTCCTGATTTAATTTTGGTATTTGGTATCTGTCAAGGAAATTGTCCATTTCCTCCAGATTCTCCAGTTGTGTTGAGTACAGGCTCTTGTAGTAGGATCTGATGATTTTTTTGGATTTCCTCAGTTTCCGTTGTTATATCTCCCTTTTCATTTCTAAGTTTGTTAATTTGGATACTTTCTCTGTGCCCTTTGGTCAGTCTGGCTAAGGGTTTATCTATCTTGTTGATTTTCTCAAAGAACCAGCTCCTGGTTTTGTTGATTTTTTCTATGGTTCTCTTTGTTTCTACTTGATTGATTTCGGCCTAAAACAAAAGAATATACCTTTTTCTCAGCACCTCATGGTACCTTCTCCAAAATCGACCATATAATTGGTCACAAGACAGACCTCAACAAATATAAGAAGATTGAACTAATCCCATGCCTCCTATCAGATCACTATGGAGTAAAAGTGGTCTTCAATAGCAACAAAAACAACAGAAAACCCACATACACTTGGAAACTGAACAATATTCTACTCAATGATACCTTGGTCAAGGAAGAAATAAAGAAAGAAATTAAAGACTTTTTAGAACACAATGAAAATGAAAGCACAACATACCCAAATCTATGGGACACAATGAAAGCAGTGCTAAGAGGAAAACTCATAGCCCTGAGTGCCTCCAAAAAGAAAATGGAGAGAGCATACATTACCAGCTTAATGACACACCTGAAAGCCCTGGAACAAAAAGAAGCTATTTCACCCAGGAGGAGTAGAAGGCAGGAATTCATGAAATGTTTAGGCAAATGTGTGGAGCTGGAAAATATCATCTTAAGTGAAGTAACCGAATCACAGAATACACATGGAATGCAGTCACTGATAAGTCCTATTAGCCCAGAAGCTCTGAATACCCAAGACACAATTAACATATCAAATAATTACCAAGAAGAAGGAAGGAGAGGGCCCTAGTCCTGGAAAGGCTTGGTGTAGCATTGTAGGGGATTACCAGGACAGAGAAGTGGGAGGGGGATGATTGGGGAATGGGTGGAGGGAAGAGGGCTTTGGAACTTAGGAAACTGGGAAAGGGGAAATCATTTGGAATGTAAACAAAGAATATAGAAAAAAAATAAAAAAGACCAAGCCATATGTCATGGCCTTAGATCCATATTAGTTGCAACATTTCATTGATTTAAATATAAGTAGCAGTCGTGAAAAGTGGTTTTGGCATTTAGTTTGTGTGATCTTAAATTCAACTTTCTTTTCATTCTACTGCCCATTATCTTTGTAATGGCTTTGTAATCACTTTGATCCTAAGTGATTTTGTGACCTTTCCTTAAAGTTATCTTTTTCAGTCTACTCAAGTTTAAATAATCCAGCACTTGAATAATATGAGCCAGACACTTCTTACTTCACTTTAACACCAAGTCCACTGGCAATGAACAACTAGGAACATTTATAGGAACATTTAGCTGAGTCAAGGCTTATTTTTCTGAGGGGTGCATCTGACCTGAGTATGGCTTAGATATTTTCAAATAGTTGTAAAATTTCTGAGCAGTTTAAATCAATGTCATGCACAAAATCAAAATCCTTAGTGGGCTATCACCTTTTTCTTCTAGACTCTTAGTTTAAATATTTCTATACCTCTTTTGGGTTTTATTTCATTTTGTTTTGTCTGTTTTGACTACTTTACTTTAGAAACAATGTGAACCAGAAACATGAGGTTGCTACTAAGAAAGGAGCATACCTGCTCTCATGATACTGGGGCCAGTTCTCCCAACTACCACAGGTGCACCATACCACCTCAGGCTAGTAAATTGGCAACATCAGCCTTTCTTTGCTCTGTCTTTGGTCTGGCTAACCCTTTTCCTCTCAATCAGGCCCAGAACTATTGTGCTTCTCAAGTGAGGTGCAGGTCCCATTATCCTGAGTACTGCAGCAAATGCGTAGGGCCAGATCACCTGTTTTTATCACCCTAGACCTGTTCTTCTAACTGCCACAAGTAGCAAGGGTTGGGAGTGGGAGGTTGTAGTTGAGGGTACAGGGATTTTTCAGTCATTCCCTTTTTTGTGGCTTTGAGGTTAATAAAAATATCAAACCTTTATTTGAGTGTGTGTGTGTGTGTGTGTGTGTGTGTGTGTGTGTGTGTGTGTATGTCTTTACCAAATTCAGATTATCTGGGAGAGTGGCATCAGTAAACCATCTCTCCAAACCCTAAACAGACCGTGCTTTTAAAATAACTATTTCTCCATTTCCAGTACCAGGCATGATTTCCCTCTTGTTAAGAAGTCCTTGTGTCCAATGTTTGCATGCCATACTATACCCTTATCCCCAAAGATACACATAGTCTCATCAAGGAAACTTCTCTTTGACACAGACAGAGACCACTCAGGAAAACCATAATCAATCAAAATGTAAAGTTACAGAGTCCATTCCCAATGGAAGCATCTACAAAACACTTCTTTATCTAAGACTCAAGGATCAATACAGAAGAGGAGGGCAGAAAGATTTTAAGAGCCAGAGAATCAGAGAATTTTCTGTGAGAGTGTGTTTTCTACTAATATCAGAAGTAGCACCAATAAGTCTCACCAACATGATTATCCAAATGTAAGCTGAACAAAGAAGACTCAAAAGTGTACCAGGAAAATCTTACATGGCCTGAATCCTCCATAAAGAATAACAGACAAATAAAAAATGTTGAGAGTGTAATTAATAGTATTCCAGAGGGAAGATAACATCAATTGGTTATCCAATGACAAATGGTCATCTCAGAAAACATATATACATACATTACATATACTTAACAGATTATATTTAGGGTTACACACAACAAATGCACAGACACATATGTCTAAGTATTCATGTAACAACAATTAGTGAAAAAAGATGCCATAAATTTGAAGCAGCAACGTAAGGTATATGAGAAAGCTGGAAGGAGGAAATGGAATGGTGACATGATGTAATTATAATGTAATCTCAGAAAAACAAAACAACAAATAGCAAACAAGCAGAAAATTCCATTGCGTTAGTTTTCTTCAGAGTGGCAGTTCCTGGTAGGCTACCCATTCAGATGGCTCTGTATCTACATAGGCTCTCAGTAGAACTGAGTGCACAGACTTTTTTAAAGGTTTATTTTGTTTTAAATTTTGTGTATATGTGTGTTTGTGTACACAGATGACAGAGGTGGGTGCTTAATCCTATGAAACTGGAGTTACAGGTGGCTGTGAACTAGCTGATGTGGGTGCTGTGAATAAGTTCTGGTCCTTGATAAGATCAGGAAATACTCCAACATTTCAGCTAACTATCCAGCCTCAGGAGATGTTTAAATCCCTGGAGATCATGATGAAATGCAAAGTAAGATAGATTGGAAGGCATGCTCTAGTAATTCTTCCTATGCTGTATCAATGTGTCACCACAGAAGATATGATTTCTGTGAAACATTGCTGGACCCAGTGACAACAATCCTGAAGCCTATCAATTTAGTATTCAAAGGTAGTATCATTGGATATAGATTTTTCCATTTAATTGTCTTAGTTCGATTCTTCTCATACAGCACTTGGTGGGCACACACTAGAAGATAACTATCCATATAGAGTGAAATTTAACTAGGCATCCTGATTCTGGCATGGTTTACCAGTTGTAAAACCCAGAAATATCCCCATATGTATATGAACTAAGAAATTTAGTCCACATTATGTGACATGAACATGAAATTAGAAGGAACTCTTACTAACTAGGGGTTTGAGTTTGCACTGGTAGTCATTCCTTTAAGTTCTGGAGTTATACACACTAAATGCATTTTCACTACATCAGCATGGAGGGCTGGAGTTACAGAATGAATTGTATTTATTCTCTCCTTTGAACATCATCAGATGTCTCAGAGTCAGCATTTTCTCCTCCAGATTAGAAGGCAAGTTATACAGATTTCAAAACTCAATTAACCTTACTATAATTTAGATATCTAGAAATTACCACACGCAGAAATAGAAGCCAAATATGACTGGTTCCTGCTTTTTTGCTAAATATTAATATTTTACAAGTCAAGACAGAAGATCAGAGAAACAGAGACAATTATACTAGATATGTTAGATAATTTCATATTTTACTGGAGGGAAAACAGGGAAGAATTTAAGAATATTTATAATTGTGTAGTTCTTCTGGAGTTAAAAGCAATCAAAATCAAATAGCCATATCCTCTTCTGTTTCAGTAGAAAATCAGATTGAATTGACAAAGCAATGTTTTCCTCCAGCACTAGAAACTATTGGGAGTGATATGGCAAACATCAACAAAGATAAAATATGTGTGCAAGGATGTTTTTTAAATTAAACATTATTAAAACATCAAAAGCTTCAGCACAGGAGAGGATGAAAAATTCCATTATTTGGCAGACTGCAGAAAGCTGATGATTATGAGAGAATAGCCAATAATGCACTCAAAACAATAAAAACAAACCCCGAGTATGCTGTTTATCCAATGAGACATGTAGCTGAATTACTGTATATGCAATTGGAGAAAATACGAGCTCCATCCTGTCTCACATAAGTCCTGGTATAAGTGCCACTGGTGTTCTTAAATGAAATATTAGTGAAAGAAAGGATAATTATGTTTGCTAAATAAAACATCAGTAATTTTGCATTTTATTACACTATTATAGTATTTACATAAATTTTGCTTAAAAGAAGAAACATTCCTAGAGTCTAAAGGAATTCTCTAAAAAGACACTGTAAATACAGACAGTATTCAAATGGGTATCCTTACAATGGGCAATGTAGATACTAGCTACTGCTATTAATGGTTGGATACCCATTGGTGTGTGTGTGTGTATGTGTGTGTGTGTGTGTGTGTGAATTAAATGATTTTATAAATAAAAGGCAGTCATTTTAAAGAATTATTTATACTCAGTCAAAAGGTTACCACTTTCTTAGAAGATTGAAGCAAACCTGGTTTGCATTTTACTAGCCGACTTTCCATAGTGTAACATAACTCCAGAACAACACAGGACTTTGTTTTGTTTTGTTTTTTCCTTTATGCCAATCCCTTAATAAAGCATATCAAAATTTTCAATCAAACAGAGAAGTTCATGAAAGGGAATAATTTTTAGTAATACATCACTAATATTATTACTAGTTATATATAAGTAATTATACATGTAAAAGTAAACAACTAGATGGCCTTATTTTTACGTATAATAGCCCTTTCCTTCCACTCAGAAAATGCCAGAAAATTCACAGCTGTTGTTTCTATATTTGTTTTGCATTTTCTCAGGTTATTAGATATGTACAAAGTCCAACAAAATAATGAAAATAAATATAGTCAGCTAGTGCCACACATTTTTTTATTATTCTCCTACATGTCAAATAATTTATTTCACCTTGATAATAATCTATTTACCTTAGGATCTTTCTTCTACCTGGACCTTCTGTTTGGATGAATTGACTGACACCTCTGACTGAACTATTGTTAATTCTGACTGAACCTCTACTCTCCACTGCTAATAACTGGCCTATGTGTATCATTAAATAGATATGCTGAGAAACATAAGAAGTTGAATTATTCCTTTATAGATGTAATACCCATTAATATGCATCAAATCATATGTGACTGTCATTTTCATCATTCTGTGGCTTAGATTCTAACTTTTTAAATTACAAATATAAAGATATTATTGTGGATGCCAAGAAGTGCTTGCTGAATGGAACCTGATATAGCTGTCTCCTGAGAGGTTCTACCAGACCAATACAGATGCAGATGCTCACAGTCAACCATCAGACTGAGCACAGGGACACCAATGGAGGAGCTAGAGAAAGGACTGAAGGAGATAAAGGGGTTTAAAGCCCCATAGTAAGAACAGCAATATGAACCAACCAGACCTAACCCCACCAGAGAGAGCTCCCAGGAACTAAACTACCAACCAAAGATTACGCACTGAGGGACCCATGGCTTCGGTCGCATGTGCATCAGACGATGGCCTTATCTAGCATCAATGGGAAGAAAGGCCCTTGGTCCTGTGAAGACTTGATGCCCCAATATAGGGGGATGCCAGGACAGGGAGGTGGGAGTGAGTGGGTGGGTGAGGGAGCACCTTCATATAAGTGTGGGGGGTGGGGCCGTAGGGATGGGATAGGGGGATTTCCAGAGGGGGAAACAAAGAAAGGAGATAACATTTAGAATATAAATAAATAAAATAACCAATAAAAAGTAAAATAATTTTCAATATGGGATATAAAATAGGGGGGAAACAATGCTTTCACCTATATATATTATTTTATTTAAAAAAAATTAGTCTGGGGATGTAGTTATGGTTAAAAAACAAACAGCTCCAGAGGTGTGGGTGATCTCATTATTTACAAGCACTCTAGACTTTTTGTATTTTTTTTTCTTTCTCTGTGTATCCCCTGACATTTTACTTACCCTTTGATATAAGCCTTGTGTTGAATACTGCTAGCTTTAAGTTCTATGTCAAATATTGCAGGATAAGGAAATTAATTTTTGGAACCTTAATTTATCTGATTAATTTACTTTGTTTTTGGTTTCAGTTTTCCATAGATTATGCTTATATGCAATTCTCCCAATCTTTTTTTCAAATGATCATTTTTAATCTCAAAATGTAATAATATGCAGAATATTGTGGCATCTCAAACTCAGAAAACATATAGAAGTATTTTATTTAATATCTTATCATTTTATCTCATTTTTATGTCATATAATTATACAGGAGTCTCACAGACAATATATAAATTAAATTTTATAGATTATTATATTCAGTGGACATGAGTAAATAATGATTATAATTTCAACATTAGATATTTTAAGGATAGTCTTAGGGAGATTTAAGACACAATGCTTGGGGATGGCAAAGAAGCAATGATACTATTCCAGTTTGGTACCAATAATTTGTAAACCGAAGGCATGGCTCATATTGATTCATCATTCCAAAGGCATAATAAAGGCATTCAATATTTTTAAAATCAATATAGTATTTTTTTCCTCCAAGCTAAACTGTTTCTCCTACCACTGTGCCTCATAAAGTCATGCTGATGAAGGGTGGACAGGTGTAGGCATATTACTCGGTTCACTTATTCCTAGTTAATTACCTTTATGGCTCAAATACCAAGTGATAATAGAAAAGCATGATAAATAGCTCTCCAGTAAAGTGCTTAGAATATTATAAAAAATGACTTGCTTTATGCCAGCCAACTGTCATGATATTATTTATCCCAAAATATATACAGAAGAAGGCATAAATATTTTTCCTTTTTAGAGGTTTATGTGACAATGCCTCAACTAGTTAGGACAACATATTAAAATATATGATACTGTATATGCATTTGAAGATTTCATTTTCATTTAAGAAAAGACATGTAAGAGTTGATTTCTGTGGTCTCATCACAGTTTATATGCTATAAGAGCCTACAAGGCATATATGAGGTAAAACTTACTAACTTTGACAAAGTAATATTAAATATTAATATTTGAGGCTCCTTTTATCTTTGGTAGCTTTTTTTTAAATTGACATAATAGTTTTGATAAGAATAGAATGAAGATTATTTGTGGTAGGTGTAATTCTTCAAGAATTATAATGCCTTTTTGGAAAAAGTTTACCAACTTCTGAGACATTTGAATTACAGAGGTGCTGATTGCTATGGTAGAAAAAAATAATTCTCCCCTGCAACATATATCCACGTTTGAATCCTCAGAACTTGTCAATATATGATGTTGCATGTATGGAGAACTCAAGTTGGAGATGTACTCACTATTCTTAAATGTAGTTTTGCTGGAATGTTATTCAGGTGTCCAGGCATAATTACGGAAATCCTGATAAATGAAAATCAGGCAAAAGAGGTGTCACAGAAAGTGAAATGTGCCAATATGAATCTGTATTAGAGAAATGCAACATTTCTGGCTTTGTGGATAGAGGAAAGAGATCATAGCCCAAGAATATAGGTTGCCTCTAAATATTAGAGAAAAATAAGGAAATATGATATTCTCTGGAGATTTCAGAAGACGTATAGCTATCACACCAAAATTTTAGCCTATTCTGTCTTATTTCAGACTTGTATCACCCCAGTTTCAGCCCAATAGCTATATTAGATTTACTATTTATTTAAGATTAATTCTCATCTATTCTTAAGCCAAGTTTGTAATATCTATCATCACAGCAATAAAATACTTATACAGAGGTGTTCTTCTTTTGAGAAGATTTCTTTATTCTGCTACTAAGTCAGAAATGTTTCAATGGAAATTCATTTTAAGCCTATGTACAAATTCATACTTTAGAACTTGGACAAGGTTGATAGTTGTATAAGTGATAGCTGTAAAAACAGGTCATTTGAAAGACATATCAAATTCTTTAGATATCTTCTGTAGAAATACTGGTGAATTCCACTTCTGGATAATATATAGAAATTCTCAAGAAACAATTACTCTAACCAAAAGCAATAAGAATATGCTGAACAAATTATATATACATAATTTGTGCACTTATTTAAGACCCGAGAATGTAATTGTATGCAGATAGATCCAAATTCATGGAGATCTTTTTGTCGTTGTTTTGTTTTGTTTTGCTTTGTGAGACAGGGTTTCTCAGTGTAGCCCTGGCTGTACTGGAACTAGCTCTGTAAGCCAGGCTGCCCTCCAACTCACAGAGATCTACCTGCCTCTACTGGAATTAAAGGTAGAATCAGGAAAATCTTTTACATACTTTTAAAGGTTGTATTTAGAATAATGCGGTGTGATATAGTTGAGGAAAGTGACTCAGGGTATCTGCAAACTTTCCTTACATAGTGATAATGGATGCATACAAGTAAAACATGGAAGTCTGGAAGTAAGAAAAGAGAATTGGTAGTGATCATCTCTGAAGTATGCAGTGGTTTTCCTAATGTTCTAGGCTTAGTTGGGAGCAGAATAAATGAGAAAATATTCTTCAAGTTGAAAAGAATTTTTCATTAGCTGAACTGAAGCTGATCTGAGTATAGTTTTCATGCAAAGAATTCCTTTTTTAAAGGCTTTATAGGTCTATGGTATTCCTCCACCAGACCATATAGTATGTCAGAAAAGTATTATGACTCTATGTCCTTTAATGTCTGCAAATATTATGGATTTCTTTTATTACTATTTTTCCTGCTGGAGAACAAAATAGCCAAGATGATTAAATTTAACTTTACTGTTTGTGCTAATATGTGCTACATGAGAATCTTGAGATGCCATTCTAGAACATGTGACTAAACAAATATTAATTTTTAAATAATTTATCATGGAAAGGTTTTCTTAAATCTCTGTGTGTTCTGTTGTATACAAAATTGAGATTTTTCTGTGATTATCTAAGTACTGGCCACAAAACTGTAACACACTTTGCAGTTTTATAGCTTTCATGTGTGTGCATATAAACTATTATTCTTTTTTTATTTTTTTGAGACAGGATCTCATGTAGAACTTGAACCCACTATGTAGCCAAAGAAATCTTTCAAATTTATTCTCTTAGATTTGCTTCTAGAGTGTTGGATTGATTACAGGAATGAGCCCACATTCTAGTATTATGTAGTCCTGAGGATAGAACCTAGGGTCTTATGTATGCTATATTCCCAACCACATATAAAAATGTTGAACATCATGTGTTCAAAAATGAGATTAAATGAAAGTATGAAAAAGTTTCCAAATACTAATATAATAGTACATTACATAATGAAGTATAGATAACAAAGAATCGACAATAATTACAATAGAAGAACAGTTGCACTACAATGTTTGAATTAACATGATAGAAAATCCACCAACACACATTTATTTGTCAAAATGGAATATATTTTTGGTGTTAGCCAATCTACTATGAGATGAGAACAAATGTATACCAGCTTATGTCTTCAGTATACAAAATGACACATGCCTGTGGGTGTTTTCAGTGGCCCAGAACCTGCAAGCATGTACAGGGCCCTGGCTTCCAAACATAGAACTGCAAATAAATGAATATGTATATAGAAATTTATTTACTCTACTTGACTTTACTTGATAATAAATTTGTAGTATCAGTGTGTATATCTAGAATTACATAAGAATTTATAATCTGAAATTCCTTCTCAGAAGCATGCTGGATGGAACAGTACACCCTGGACAGGACAGACTTAGAAACAGATTAAGGAATAGATTATGTTTGTTATGCCATCAATTTATGAAGGTTTTCCTCTTCTTAGCCAGCTATAAATAATTTATTTTTATTATACTTATATAGCAGACAATTCATTCCTTACAGGACTACGTTTTTACTTTTCCTTCCCTTCTGAAGTGTTGCACTACAGCCCTGTATAGTAGGGGAATGGGGCCTTGTGCTTGGTCAGGAAAGGCCATGGCATGCACTGACTTACTGTTGGAGGGGGCTGAGTCTGCTGGGACCCCACAAATAAAGACCTACCCCACAAAAAAGTAATGAGGGCTGGCAAATAGCTTTGAATTTTCAACCTTATATATGCATTAAATAATGCCTCACAGAGACTAGCTTAAATGGAGTATATTGAGATGCCACATTTCAACTATAATCAGATGTTTAAAATAACATGTCTTATTATTTTGAAATATATAAAATAAAATATAATGGCATGAATTGTTCACACAAAATGATTTTATACCAAAAGTAATAACTCATCTAAAGGTCAAGATAAAAATAGTATTTCAATTTTTGGACTCATAGTTTATGCTATTTCATTAATTTGATTTAATTTTAGTTTATAATAAAATTTACAGCAAAATATACACTTGCAAAATAGCCACTGTAGTTGAACAAAATGGTATTCATTATCTCACAATGATCTATATCTTTCATCATGGAATCACCTTTAAGTGAATAATATTTGAATTTTAAACATTATACAAAATGGGGTGGAGAGATAGTTTAATAGTCAAGAGCAGTTGATGCTCTTTCAGAGGATCCAAGTTCAGTTTCTAACATGAATATCAATGACTTATACTTGCCTATTACTCTAGATCAAGTGGATCCTACAAGCTTTTCTGGCCTTTGTGGGTATCTGCAAACATGTGCTCATAGACATAGGCACATTCACATATGTGCACTTGAGTGATAAACTTATTTTAATTGTTTGAGACTGTCATACATGCATGGACCAAGTCCACTTCCTTCCCCTCCAGTACCTTCTCTATCTCCATCTCCACTATTCCCTCTCAATATTATAAGTTCTATTTTTTTCAAATCTATAGATTTCAATGCTGCCAATATGAGCATGGATGTAGGGCCATGCGGTGGAATATAGTCTCTTGGGGATCTCATTCATAAAAATCAAACAAACAAAAACAATAAAACAAACCAACCAAACAACAACAACAACAACAACAACAACAACAAAACCCTATCTTTCTCCCTGTAGTCATAAATTTCCAGTAGCTTCTCAACTAGGGTGGGGACTTCCTGACATCTTCCCACTCTGTGCTGGGACTTTGTCTGTCTTGCTATTTGGGCAGGTCTTGTGCATACAGTAAGTCATACTAAAAGAAAAAGATTAAGATAAAATTATAATACAATATTATATTATATTTATTAGAGATTAATTAGACAGAAAAGTAAGTTATAGACGAAAAATGGCATAAAACTTATACAAGCCTAATTCTTATCTGGGTTTGTTGATTGTATGAAATCTAAACATATTGTTATGGTTTTACTTGGTATGATTGCTTTTGGAGATTTAAAATACTGATTTTTAACTGTACATATGCAATCCTAATCATATTTATGTTTAAACGTTTTTAATCTTCATTTTCTCCCATGAATAGAGGTTTGTGTCTTTTGAAATATATACATTATCATCATTTGCTTGGGCTTGGAAATAGGACCTTTAGGAAAGTAATTAACTTTAAACCAGTTCATAAGTGTAGGATCCTAATCCAATACAATTAAGTCTTATAAAAAGAGACAGCAGTATTCTCCTTCCCTCCATTCCCTCGAGGTATCCACTGAGAAAATTCCCAGGAACGATACAAAGTGAATGAGGTCATCTGCAAAGCAGACACTGAACTTTCTGACACATTTGTCTTACAAAAGCCAGTCTCTGGAGCCAAGGGAAAATAAAAATGTTTAAGTCATCTGGTTGTATGATATTGCCTTACAGCATGATGAATCGACTCAGAGTCCCTTACTTGTCAAGCTCTCAGTGGATACTTATAACCACAGGTAGCACCAAATTCTATACTTTCCTCTGTGGAAATGCCTATGGGCAAGTTAAATTTGTAAAGTAGACACAGCAAGAAATTAATAATAATAAATACATCAGTTTTTACCAATATGCTCTAACAAAAGCCATGCAAATACAGTCTTCCTCAAATCATACTGCATTCTCAATTGCTCTCATTTTTTTCTTGTGATAGTATAAGGTGATAAAATTCCTTTATAATTGAGCAATGCAAGGCATTATGGAAAATAAAAACAGTAAAATAGCAGTTGGTCTGACAAACTATATGGTGTGTATATGCTGAACAGTGTGATGATTCACACATTGTGCTAGATACAGTGGAACATTGTATAGTTTTACCAAATTACAAAGATTAGCATGCAATTTAAAGTTTAGGAATTATTTGTTTCTGGTGTTTTCTGTAAGTGATGCTGCTGAAAATAAAATAGTTGAGAGAGGTCAGCCATACATTGCCTTTGAAAACCAACATTTCATTCCTGAGTCAGTTACTGAGACAATTCCCATTGGGAAAGTACTTTTGTTAGGAAAAGTGTATAGTAATAAGTTCTGTAAGTCCTTTCATATAAAAAAGTTATGTGCATCTTAATATGTTGACATTTGTATCTGTTAGAGAAATAGTGTCAGATTTTTTCCTCCAAAATGTAGGCTTTCTAGTATTTATCATGACAGAAAAAGCACTGAATGGAATTAGGATCATTTTCTTTTGTGCGTAACTTAATATTACTGTAGAATGTCCATATGGTATTTCTTGTTCATCTTTGAAATTAAATGTAATGAAGATGTGTGTGTGTGTGTGTGGTGTATGTATGCATGCATGTATGCACGTGTTAGCCAACTTTCAGTAATCATCAGAAACAATGTCAGATTGCATCTTTTAATTGCCATGTTTTTATAGAGATCACATAAATTGCTGTATTAAATTTTCATTATTGCTTCTACACTTCATTATTATCTTGCTTTAGAAACAATTATCAGTTCCTTGGGTTCCAATCTCTCATCTCATCATCTGTAACACCTTTTTCTGACATTATTTCTTTCTCTGTTTTCTTTGTATTCACATGTGCTTTATATCTTTTGCAACTGTGCAGTTTACAGATGCAGAAGTCATCATGAAAGTTCTTTTCTCTTTTAAAGAAGTAAGCCGTTTGTGGATTTGGTTGCAGCTTTTATCAGTTTTGTCCTCATCTGACCCTGACTGTAGTTTTACTTCATATTTATACTTCTGCTATTGCTTGTTTCTTTTTTCATATGTCTAATATATAATTGTCTCTGTATTTTCAGTCTTTACCATCATTTTAGCTTATGAGTTGCCATTGTAAATAAAATGTTGCTGAGTTTGCTTGTTTGAAATACCAATCTGAGAATCTATATTTTAAATACACAAATTAGCTTATACATATTCAGAGTAATCACAGATATGTTTAGAGGTATTTTTGCCATCCTCATTTTCCTACTTTCCATGATTTCTTATTGTTTCCGTCAGCTTCATTTTTGCCATTCCTTAGTTTGCTCTAGTTTTATTTCTGTCCCATTTATCTTATGTTATGTATCATACAGTTTTATATGAAAGCCTCCAAGTTAAAGTGATTATCACATTTTATCTAATGAAATATTTCATTCTAGAAATATGGTATATAATATCCATTTCAATATAACCAGGTTCAACCAATGGAGTTAAGAAATAAGATACTACATATAAAAGATTTTAAATACTTTTCCCATATAATAATCCCCTTGGTTTCACTAAAGGACCTTTTCCAAACATTGATGTTTATCCTCCTACTATTTTCTTGATACTTATCTGACTGTGGGTATTAAAATGTTTTTTACTGCTGTAAAAATTCTCTGGAAATATAGGAAGCAGGAGGAAATATTTGTGTTACATTTGGTTTCAGCACTTAAAGTAACTGATTAGGTAGCTATATTATTTCTTGGCTGTGGTAAAACAGAATAACTTGCTAAAAAGGCATGTTAGAGCAAAGTGGCTCTATCTAGTACATAGAGACAGGCAAGATAAAGCCTTTAAAAACATGTTTCCAGTGACATACTTTCTCTAGTTATATAATCCCCTTCTCTTAAAGATTCTTGCAACATCAGCAAGGGATCATGTATTTAACACATATGCCTATGCAGGACATTTTCTATTGATACACACCATTATTCATGTATTTGAAAGTGTTCTATTTATTTGCTATTTTACATACGCTTATTTTCCAGGTTTTATTTTGTTTGCTTTGCTTTGTTTTAACAAAAACTTAAGACGTTCAGATTGACCCTTGTTGACACATCTTTTTGGACACAAATCTCACATGCCTCCTCCCATTCCCTCTAGAGCCCTCTTATTTTCAAGTGTGTACCATTCAACAACTTCCTTTCTTATATCCTTTCTGGTATTCACATAACTTCTTCAAGACATGAGTCATTTTGCTCCATGGTTCCTTTGAACTTGTCTGGTATTCATGGTCCCATATAAAGGCAGATGAGCAGAAAGGAAGAGAAAAGATATGAAATACATGTCTTTGCACATGTTTGATTCTTAGTTTGGTTAAGAGTTCAATCACTATATTACTCTAAGCAAGTCAACAGAATAATGTGGGTTAGGGTGCACAAAAACTGTCAAGATTGGACACTATAGGATTCTATATCTAAATCAAGAATATAGTTAGGAAAATTAGTGGCATTATATCAAACAACTAAGAATATTATTTCCTAAATTCTTGTACTTTATGTCTTCAAGTAATCCTACAAGTTATCTATATCAGTAAAATTAACCAGTCTTCAACTTGAGAATACACTAAAAGAAAACATATGAAAAGACAAGGCAAACTGAAAACCAGGAGCATATATAAGCTATGTTTAATTGAATACTATTACAGAAACATCTCCTTGTCAGTTGGTGTCATAACTTTGCTGTTTTTTCTTACTACTTCTACGAAGTACAGTTTTCAAAATCTGGATGTTGATTCAGTATATATAGTGAATAGAAGAAAGAAACAATATAAATGTGGCTAGTATAAAACAATAATTGTTACCACACACTGACAAGAAAATTTGCTTTGTTTTTTATTTAACTTCTGAATATATTCTGAGTGTTATACACAAAACAAAATGTAACTTTAAGATTTAGCTTTGCTTTTAGGGAATTAATAATAAAGTTGTTATAAATTTTACTTAAGAGCATGAATAAATATAAACTGAGTATGCATCTACATTTAAACCCACAACCACATGAAAGCTATGTTTATCCAGCTTTATCTGTATTCTAACTAGGTAAGAAGACAGTTCCAAAAAATGATTTGTGAACCTAAGTTGAATAATGTAATATATCATACTAAGATATATTAAGACCTAGCTTTAATTGAAACTTTTAAATTATTCATCAAGTAGTACAGCATTTAAAATAATATTTGGCTGAATGAACCCATGGTTTTACCTATATTTGTTTTCTCTATTATCATTGATGTTGTCATTTCTAGTCTTTCTTATTCTTAATGTTATATATCTATATATCTATATCTATATCCAATCCATATCTGTATCCGTACCCGTACCCATACCCGTATCTATCTATATCTATATCTATATCTATATCTATATCTATATCTATATCTATATCTATATCTATATCTATATCTATATCTATATCTATATCTATATCTATATCTATATCTATATCTATATCTATATCTATAACTATATCTATATCTATATCTATATCTATATCTATATCTATCTATATAATGGAGGATGGACTGGTCATAGAAGATAGAAGGTGACACAATAAAGCAGTAGAGAAGTTATATCATCCATCCCAACAAATATTTAGAACCTAATATTATGATACAGCTTAAAATCAAGGCGAATATTTAATCAAACTCAGAATCAAACATTGAGAAAATGTAGTGTTCTACACTCCACAATGACAAAATTAATAATATAAATAACAATTTTTGTCAGTTTTACTGCCTGTATTTTATAAAAGAAAAAAGAAAAAAAGAATGATTCATAGAACATTATATTGATTGTTAGGGGAACTCAAGTGTAAATCAGTTTGTAAAGTTATTTATTTTTGCTTTTTATTTGTGAGGATATCAATTTTTAAATGGATTATGTAATTAAACAGAATATCAAAACATTTGACTAAAAGCAATTATAAGAGTTTATGTGAAGTTTGAAGATTATTTGTTAGCATTGTAATAAGTATTTTCATTTTGAGCTATATGTTATTGAGAAAACCAAAAACATTTTAATGTATTTATGTTCAATATTCAAACACTTGTGTTTTGTCTGTTTTTCTTTCTTGTGAATTGATTTTCAGGGTACTTTTTTCCTCCCCCAAAGCTTGATTTGCTGATGAATTGATATATATTACAGGCAATTATTTAAGATATAAAAAGTGATATTTGGTATACAAATTCATGGTAGAATATTTATCCCAATCATGGAAATTAACACAGCCTGGTACTTTGTCAGCAGACATGGCTTTCTCAGTTTTTGATGATGATGTTATAAGATTTTCGAGTGAGTTTAAATGGTCAAGAGGCAATAAATAAACAGTCTGACTTCAACTAATGGGGCTGTGTTTATTAGTTCACACGACTGGGAAGCAGGAATTTGAGAAGTGTGCCAGGGGAAAAAATATGACTAAGGTTCTTTTTAGGGGACAGGCAAGGGATTTAGAAAGAAGTTGTTTTCCTATATGGAGACAAGCTATATGATCAAATTTACTTTTCTAGGATGACCAAGCAAGATCCAGCAAGGTTAAAAAAGGTTATCTGTAAAATTATTGGAAGTCTGTTTTATAGGCAATGTACTCTAATGGATGTTAACTATTGTTTTGTGATGAGACTCCTTCATATTTATGTTTTACTTTAAAAATTGTTATTATTATTATTATAATTAATTATTATTATAATACTTAAAATCCGTTCCTTGAACTTTTTGCTGTTTCCTAGATCCAGATTCAAAGAAGTAACAGACAAGAGAGAGAAGATAGAGGAGAAGAAAGGAGGTATTCCTATCTCTGTCTCTTATCTCAGTTCTGGCAATGACTACCTTCCTTCATTCCTACAATTCTGAAAAGTACTCAAGCACTCCTTTTGTGGTAATAGCTGAAGTTTTCATGTGGGTCTAATCAAAACTATTCTGCATTTTTTTCTTTCTCAAACCTACTGTTGCTAATCCATACATAATTACAGTCCTCAAAAGATTCCATACACAACCCACACCTATGTACTTTCATTGCATGTTTTTGGTGAAAATTCTTCCCTCCTGATATATCATTTTCTACGTAAAACTTTAGTACCTACATGATTCAGGTTATATGTAAATTTTAATGAATATTTATGTACCCATATCTCTCTACTTGTGCATGTGTTTGCATTTATTTTCCTGTGTTCCTTATACAAGGAGGTCAGAAGAGAACACTGATTACCCTCTATTATCTTTTCTTTTTTCTTTTAGGTTGGTTTTTCCCTCTCTGGATTATTACTATTATTATTATTATTTACTACATTTTTTTGTTTACATTTCAAATAATTTCCAATTTCCTGGATCGCCCCCTCTCTGAAAGTCCCATAAGCCCTCTTCCCTCCACCCATTCTCCAATCAACCCCTTCCTGCTTCCCTGTCCTGGTATTCCCCTACACTGTTCACTGAGCCTTTCCAGGACCAGGGTCCTCTCCTTCTTTCTTGGGAATGATTTGATATGTGAGTTGTGTCTTGGGTATTCAGAACTTCTGGGCTAATTTCCACTTATCAATGACTGCATTCTACGTATGTTCTTTTGTGAATGAGTTACCTCATTTAGGAAGATATTTTCCAGTTCCAACCATTTGCCTAAGAATTTCATGAATGCATTGTTTTTAATAGCTGAGTAGTATTCTGTTGTATAAATACACCACATTTTCTGTATCCATTCCTCCATTGAGGGACATCTTGGTTCTACTTTCTGGGTTTTGCTTTTTTATTTGAGACAAGGCATCTCCCTGAGCTTAGGAATAGCACATTTTCTCAGCTGTAAGTCAGAAATCTGTGGGAATCATCTTGTCTTTCTTTGTCAGTCTAGGAGATGTGATTTTAGGTGTGCACAGGATGCCTAATTTATTATGTGAATACTGGTCCTGATGACTATGCATTTCATTAATTTAAAAAAAGTCTACATGATTAGGTTTAAATGAATTATATAAGAAGTACTTTTTTACTGATATATTTTTATATACATTTCAAATGATTTCCCCTTTTCTGGGTCCCCACTCCCCACAAGTCCCATAAGCCCTCTTCCGTCCCCCTGTTCTTCCATCCACCCCTTCCCATTTCCCTGTTCTGGAATTCCCCTATACTCTTGCACTGAGTCTTTCCAGAACCAGGGGCCACTTCTTCATTCTTTTTGGACATCATTTAATTTGTGGATTATGTCCAGGGTATTCAAATTTTCTAGGCTAATATCCAATTATCAGTGAGTGCATACCATGATTGATCTTTTGAGACTGGGTTACCTCACTTAGTATGATGTTCTCCAGATCCATCCATTTGTCTAAGAATTTCATGAATTCATTGTTTCTAATGGCTGAATAGTACTCCCTTGTGTAAATATACCACATTTTTGTATCCATTCCTCTGTTGAAGGACACCTAGGTTCTTTCCAGCTTCTGGCTACTACAAATAGGACTGCTATGAACATAGTGGAGCATGTGTCCTTATTGCATGCTGAAGAATCCTCTGGATATATGCCCAGGAGTGGTATAACAGGGTCCTCAGGAAATGACATGCCCAGTTTTCTGAGGAACTGCCATACTTATTTCCAAAGTGATTGCACCATCTTGCAATCCCACCAGCAGTGGAGGAGTGTTCCTCTTTCTCCACATCCTCGCCAACACCTGCTGTCTCCTGAGTTTTTGACCTTAGCCATTCTGACTGGTGTGAGGTGAAATCTCAGGGTTGTTTTGATTTGCATTTCCCTAATGATTAATGATGTTGAACATTTCTTAAGGTGTTTCTCAGCTCTACGAAGTTCTTCATGTGAAAATTCTTTGTTTAGCTCCGTACCCCACTTTTTAATGGGGTTATTTGTTTCTCTGGGTTTTACTTTCTTGAGGTCTTTGTATATATTAGATATTAGCCCTCTGTCGGATTTAGGGTTGGTGAAGATCCTTTCCCAGTCTGTTGGTTGACGTTTTGTCCTTTTGACGGTGTCTTTTGCCTTACAGAAACTTTGTAGTTTTATGAGGTCCCATTTGTCAATTCTTGATCTTAGAGCATAAGCTATTGGTGTTCTATTCAGGAAGTTTTCCCTGTGCCCATGTCCTCCAGGGTCTTCCCCAGTTTCCTTTCGATTAGTTTCAGTGTGTCAGGTTTTATGTGGAGGTCCTTGATCCGTTTGGAGTTGAGCTTGGTACAAGGAGATAAGAATGGATCGATGCGCATTCTTCTGCATGCTGACCTCCAATTGAACCAGCACCATTTGTTGAAAAGGCTATCTTTTTTCCACTGGATGCTTTCAGCCCCTTTGTCGAAGACCAAGTGACCATAGGTGTGTTGGTTCATTTCTAGGTCTTCAATCCTATTCCATTGATCCGCTTGCCTGATATTGTACCAATACCATGCAGTTTTTAACACTATTGCTCTGTAATAGAGTTTAACGTCTGGGATACTGAATCCCCCTGAAGTTCTTTTACTGTTGAGAATAGTTTTAGCTATCCTGGGTTTTTTGTTATTCCAGATGAATTTGAGAATTTCTCTTTCTAGCTCTATGAAGAACTGGGTTGTGATTTTTATGGGGATAGCATTGAATCTGTAGATTGCCTTTGGCAAGATGGCCATTTTAACTATATTAATCCTGCCAATCCATGAACATGGAAGGTTTTTCCATTTTCTGAGATCTTCTTTGATTTCCTTCTTCAGAGATCTGAAGTTCTTGTCATATAGGTCTTTCACTTGTTTGGTTAGAGTCACACCAAAATACTTTATGCTATTGTGAAGGGGGTCATTTCCCTAATTTCTTTCTCAGTCTGCTTATCCTTTGAATATATAAAGGCTACTGATTTGCTTGCATTGATTTTGTAGCCAGCCACTTTGCTGAAGTTGTTTATCAGCTGTAGGAGTTTTCTAGTAGAGATTTTTGGGTCACTCAAGTATACGATTATATCATCTCCAAATAGTGATAGTTTGACTTCTTCCTTTCCAATTTGTATCCCTTTGACTTCCTTATGTTTTCTAATGGCTCTAGCTAGGACTTCAAGAACTATATTGAAAAGATATGGAGAGAGGGGGCAGCCTTGTCTAGTCCCTGATTTTAGTGGCATTGCTTCAAGTTTCTCTCCATTTAGTTTGATGTTGGCTACCAGTTTGCTGTATATTGCTTTTACTATGTTTAGATATGGGCCTTGGATTCCTGTCCTTTCCAAGACTTTTGGCATGAAAGGATGCTGAATTTTGTCAAATGCTTTTTCAGCATCCAATGAAATGACCATGTGGTTTTTTTTCTTTGAGTTTGTTTATGTAGTGGATAGCATTTATGGATTTCCTTATATTGAACCATCCCTGCATCCCTGGGATGAAGCCTACTTGATCATGGTGGATGATCGTTTTGATGTGTTCTTGGATTCGGTGGGCAAGAATTTTATTTAGTATTTTTGCATCGATATTCATAAGGGAAATTGGCCTGAAATTCTCGTTCTTAGTTGGATCTTTGTGTGGTTTTGGTATCAGCGTAATAGTGGCTTCGAAGAGGGAGTTGGGTAGTGTTCCTTTTGTTTCTATTTGGTGGAAAGGTTTGAAGAGTATTGGTGTTAAGTCTTCTTTGAAGGTCTGATAGAATTCTACACTGAAGCTATCTGGTCCTGTGCTTTTTTTGGTCGGAAGGCTATCTATGACCCCTTCTATTTCTTTATGGGTTATGGGTCTGTTTAGATGGTCTATTTGATCCTGGTTTTATTTTGGTAATTGGTATCTGTCTAAGAAAATGTTCATTTCCTCCAGATTTTCTCCAGTTGTGTTGAGTACAGGTTTTTGTAGTAGGATCTGATGATTTTTTGAATTTCCTTGGTTTCTGTTGTAATATCTCCGTTTTCATTTCTAATTTTGTTAATTTGGATACTTTCTCTGTGCCCTTTGGTTAGTCTGGCTAAGGGTTTATCTATCTTTTTGATTTTTTCAAAGAACCAGCTTTTGGTCTTGTTGATTCTTTGTATGGTTCTCTTAGTTTCTACTTGATTGATTTCAGCCCTGAGTTTGAGGATACTACTCCTCCTGGGTGAATTGCCTTCTTTTTGTTCCAGGGTTTTCAGTTGTTCCGTTAGTCTTCTAGTGTATGCTCTCTCGAATTTCTTTTTGGAGGCACTCAAAGCTATGAGTTTTCCTCTTAACACTGCTTTCATTGTGTCCCATAGATTTGTGTATGTTGTGCCTTCATTTTCATTAAATTCTAAGAAATCTTTGATTTCTTTCTTTATTTCTTCCATGACCAAGGTATCATTGAGTAGAGTATTGTTCAGTTTCCATGTGTATGTGGGCTTTCTGTTGTTTTTACTGTTACTAAAGACCACTTTTACTCAATAGTGATCTGATAGGAGGCATGGGATTATTTCAATCTTCTTATATTTGTTGAGGTCTGTCTTGTGACCAACTGTATGCTCTATTTTGGAGAAGGTACCATGAGGTGCTGAGAAAAAGGTATATTCTTTTGCTTTGGGATGAAAAGTTCTATATATATCTGTTAATTCCAACTGGTTCAAAGGTTCAATTAGTTTCACGTCTCCCTGTTTAGTTTCTGTTTTCCTGATCGGTCCATTGGTGAGAGTGGAGTGTTGAAGTCACCCACAATTATTGTGTTAGGTGCAATGTGTACTTTGAGCTTTAGTAAAGTTTCTTTTATGAATGAGGGCACCCTTGTGTTTGGGGCATATATGTTCAGGATTGAGAGTTCTTATTGTTGGATTTTTCCTTTGACCAGCAAGTAGTGACCTTCCATGTCTCTTTTGATGACATTAGGTTGGAAGTCAATTTTATCTGAAATTAGAATGGCAACTCCGGCTTGTTTCCTGGGATCATTTGCTTGTAGAATTGTCTTCCAGCCTTTTACTCTAAGGTAGCTTTTGTCTTTGACACTGAGGTGTGTTTCCTGTATGCAGCAAAATGTAGGGTCCTGTTTAAGTAACCAGTCTGTTAGTCTATGTCTTTTTATTTGGGGAATTGAGTCCGTTGATGTTAAGAGATATCAAGGAGTAGTGGTTATTGCTTCCTATCATTTTTGATTTTAATTTTATATGTGTGTGGTTATCTTCTTTGGGTTTGATGAAAGAAGCTTAATATCCTGCTCTTTCCAGGGTATAGTTTCCCTCATTGTAATGGTGCTTTCCCCCTATTATCCTTTGTAGGGCTGGGTTTGTAGAAAGATATTGTGTAAATTTGGTTTTGTCATGGAATATCTTGGTTTTTCCATCTATAGTAATTGAGAGTTATAGTAGTCTCGGCTGGCATTTTTGTTCTCTTAGAGTCTGCATGAGCTCTGCCCAGGATCTTCTAGCTTTCATGGTCTCTGGTGAGAAATCTGGGGTAATTCTGATAGTTCTCCCTTTATATGTTACTTGCCCTTTTTCTCTTACTGCCCTAAGTATTCTTTCTTTGTTTAGTACATTTGGGGTTTTGATTATTATGTGACAGGAAGTATTTCTGTTCTGGTCCAGTCTGTTTGGAGTTCTGTAGGCTTCTTGTATATTCATGGTCATCTCTCTCTTTAGGTTAGGGAAGTTTTCTTCCATAATTTTGTTGAAGATATTTGCTGGCCCTTTAAGTTGTAAATCTTCACTCTCATCAATGCCTATAATCCTTAGATTTGGCTTTCTCATTGTGTCCTGGATTTCCTGGATGTTTTGGGTTACAAGCTTTTTGCATTTTGCATTTTCTTTGACTGTTGAGTCCATGGTTTCTATGGTATCTTCGGCATCTGAGATTCTTTCTTCTATCTCTTGTATTCTGTTGTTGATATTTGCGTCTATGGTCCCTGATTTCTTCCCAAGGTTTTCTATCTCCAACGTTGTCTCCCTTTGTGCTTTCTTAGTTGTTTCTACTTCTGTTTTTAGATCCTGGAAGTTTTTGCTCAGTTCTGTCATTTGCTTGTTTGTGTTTTCCTCTAATTCTTTAAGAGATTTTTGTGTTTCCTCTTTCATGACTTCTGCCTGTTGATCAAGGTTCTCCTGTATTTCTTTAAGTGATTTTTGGGTTTCCTCCTTATTGGCTTTTGTATTCTCCTGAATTTCTTTCAATGATTTTTGTGTTTCCCTTGTAAGGGCTTCTAATTTTTGATCCATTTTATCCTGAATTTCTTTAAATATGTCCTTCATGTGTTCCTGTACCAGCATCATGACCAGTGATTTTTTTTTTAAGATTTATTTTATTATATGTAAGTACACTGTAACTGTCTCAGACACTGCAGAAGAGGGAGTCAGATCTCGTTACAGATGGTTGTGAGCCACCATGTGGTTGCTGGGATTTGAACTCTGGACCTTTGGAAGAGCAGTCGGTGCTCTTAACAGCTGACCCATCTCTCCAGCACCATGATTTTAAATCCAAATCTTGTTTTTCTGGTGTGTTGGGGTATCCAGGACTTGCTAATGTTGGAGAATTGGGTTCAGATGCTGCCATAATGCCTTGGTTTCTGTTAGTAATGTTCCTACGTTTGCCTTTAGCCATCTGGTTCTCCCAGGTGTTAGATGGTCTTATTGTCACTGGCTGGTGCTTCAACCTACTGTGGATCTTTAAGGTTATCTCTGCAACACTAGATGACTGGGTGTCTTCTGGCACAGATTACTGATATGCTCCCTTCCTCTTTTGTGCCTTTGGAGCCCTTCTCTGTCTTGCCTCAAGCAATGTTATACTTAGGTTGTCAAGGTTAACTAGGTGTTCTCTGTCTGCTCTATTATGGAGCGAAGATGTTGTGGTGGGGGTCACTCCCTCTGTTGATTCTCACATAGGACACAGGTCCTGCGATGGACTGGCTTGCAGATGAACCACCTATGTGCTTAGTTCCTGAGTGTAGGTAGACCCCTGGAGGTTTGCACCACCAGAAATCTAAAGCTCAGGGTGGTACAGTACCTAGTGATCCTTTTCTATCCCTGGCAGGTAGCAAATATGGTTGTGGGGCTTCTCCCCTTCAGCAGCTCCCTGGGCAGGACACGGGCCCTGAGCCAGGCGGGCTGGTAGACAAACCTGCCTATGTGCTCAGTTCCTGAGTGCAGGCAGACCCCTGGAGGTTTGCACCACCAGAAATCTAAAGCTCAGGGTGGTACAGTACCTAGTGATCCTTTTCTGTCCCCAGCAGGCAGCAAATATGGCCGCGGGGCTTCTCTCCTTCCAAGCTCCCTGGGCAGGACAGGGACCCCAAGCCCTGCGGGCTGGCAGACAAAACCCGCCTAAGTGCTCAGTTCCTGAGTGCAGGCAGACCCCTGGCGGTTTGCACTGCCAGAAATTTAAAGCTCAGGGTGGTACAGTACCTAGTGATCCTTTTTCTGTCCCCGGCAGGCAGCAAATATGGTCGCAGGGTGCTGGTAGACAAACCTGCCTATCAAGAAGTACTTTTAAAAAGAGTATTAAAATATTTAAGGATGTCCAGTAAATAGTAAGTACTTAATATTATGATTTTTAATTAATATCAATGGAAGACAAATATTTATCTTTAAGCTCTCTTAATAATCCTGGATAAAAAACACAAGTATTCAGTGTTTAATAAAATATTTTGGTGATTTTAGAATGGAAATTAATAATAACCCAAAACTGGCATCATTTAAGTTTAAATGTTACTAAAAGATATATGACCATTACCTACATTTTCAAGTTCAATTTTGAATATATTCCAGCCTTTAATCTTACCTACTGTTAACAGTGACAAATGGATCTTCCCTCATGTTCATTCAGCTCAACAGCTGATATATTTTAGATAATTAAGTAGATTGGGGTTTTATTTCTTCCTTTCAGGCCAAAGTTCTAAGGAAATGAGATAGGGATGCCTTTGTATATGATGGCAAGTTTCTCTTCCTATAGGCTGATACAATGTAAGGCTAGTTTAAGTGTGGTCTACCATAATAAGCTGAAGAGTACCTGGTTCTCTAATGACTATTTGTCATATTTCTCACCTCTATTTTCATGCATGAATCCTTTATATACTGTGGGTCCTTTCAGTTCTTTATTGTGATAGGTACAATAACTAGATGGCTTACACTTTTAACTAAAATTTTACATTAAGCTATCTCAGGAAAAATACAATAATATATTGTATACTGTCATGTCCAGTGCATAATACTCAGCAGACATGTAATCTAGTAAGGGAAAAACAGATGATTTAAATATTGTTTTTTCACAGGTGAAATATAATGTGCTCTAAAGGAGAAATGAAAGATGGAGACTGATGTAGAGTAGAAATCAATATTCATTAACCACAAATTAATATTCATTAACTTCTTTGTTTTGACACTTGTATCAATTTATCATATTAGGTTAAGTCTATGATACAAATAGTTCATGGTTGCTTTTTCTGTTCATTGGTATTGAGCAAGATTCATTGTCTATAAACAGAAAATTAAAGACAATTCTTTTAGATTTCTTATATATTTGAAATAAGAATAATTTCCTTTAATATTTACTAATCATTTTCTCTTAATAACTATATAAATAAAACCTTAATCTAACACTGAATTTAATCTTCTTTTCTGTCTTTATTTCTTCCAGCTCACTTAGATGTCAAAATCTTCTCCTTTCAGCCATCTTACATGTTTAAGCCTGCCTTTAGAAGGAAAAATATTAGCTTTCAAGTTTGCAAATATCAAGTTGGTCAGCACATATAGAGCTCATGTTGGTAAGAACAAACAGAGCTTACCTGCAGTTAGGTTACTATAACAATCTCTTTCCACTTCACCTCCTCATGATCATTTTAGTTTGCCTTCTTCCTTGAAGCCCAAGCCAGCTTTGTCATGAGATTCTGATTACATCCTAGAGACAATGTTTAGAGTCCCTGAGGGACTGTTCCCCAGAGACAATGTTTTCCTCCTCATACCCCCTCCCTACATCCTGCTTGCTTTCCTTTATATTAAGGTGTGTAAAACAATAAAGTTTGACAGCTTGATCAGAATACTGTCTTACTGTCCGTCTCTTGCATCTCTTGTCTCTAGTCCTCTCTTAGGTGGTCTGGGAACCCTGTTGACAGTCCTGCAGGTCAGAACAATTTCAGGATTGATACATGAAAAATATGGTTTCTTGTATGAAAAATATGTTTTTTGAAAGCCCCTTCCATCTTTTCCATTTCCTTTTTTGTTTGTTTGTTTGTTTCTTGTCAGGAATGGAGTTAAGTAGAATCATAACAATGTAAACGATCTCTATTTACTAGGTATTTTAATGCCTTTCCTGCCAAGACTGACTCCTTTGGGCTCTATTTATAGAAGCAATACAATACTTGGCCTTTGGTTGTACTTATTTTACAACTTTGTGACTATTCCTTCCTTGGAGTTCTCTCAGATATGTTTCAAAAATTTCATGAGCCAAGTACCTTTTGGCTTTAAAAAATTTTTGCCTTACATTTTACTAACATTTTAATGCTGTGTCCCTTCAAAGCTTTATAGATAAAACTTTTCAAAGACAACATACCAGAATATGATCACTTTTCAGAGATGTTAAAATACTGTTCTCCTCAATATATACATCCTGTCCACCTCCAAATTACATACAAATAAAAAAAAACTTTAGTACCATTTTAAAAGATGCACAAAGTTATGTCATGTGACATGTTTAAATATTTATATTTAATTTCCAATATTTATGCATCATTACTCACTACAGACTGGAAGTATACAAATATAGATTGCCACAAACAATAGTTTCAATTATAGCACATGAGGTCTTAGTTTGCATGTGAGTTTTTTTTTAATCAATATATTTTTTATTTACATTTCAAGTGATTTTTCCCTTTCCTGGATTCCCCCTCCCTGAAAGTCCCATAAGCCCTCTTCCCTCCCCCTGTTCCCCAATCCACCCCTTTCCACTTCCCTGTCCTGGTATTCCCCGACACTGCTACACTGAGTTTTTCCAGGACCGGGGCCCTCTCCTTCCTTCTTCTTGGGCATCATTTGATATGTGCATTGTGCCTTGGGTATTCCAAGCTTCTAGGCTAATAACAATTTATCAGAGAGTGAATACCATGAGGGTCTTTTGAGACTAGGTTACCTCACTTAGGATGATGTTCTCCAGTTCCATCCATTTGACTAAGAATTTCATGAATTCATTGTTTCTAACAGCTGAATAGTACTTCATTGTGTATATATACCACATTTTCTGTATCAATTCCTCTGTTGAGGGACATCTGGGTTCTTTCCAGTGTCTCACTATTATAAATAGGGCTGCTATGAACATAGTGGATCATGTATCCTTATTACATGCTGGGGAATCCTCTGGGTATATGCCCAGGAGTGGTGTAGTGGGGTCCTCTGGAAGTATCATTCCCAGTTTTCTGAGGAACCTCCAGACTGACTTCCAGAGTTGTAGTACCAGCTTGCAGTCCCACCATCAGGGGAGGAATGTTCCTCTTTCTCCACATCCTTGCCAGCACCTGTTTTCTCCTGACTTTTTGATCTTAGCCATTCTGACTGGTGTGAGGTGAAATCTCAGGGTTGTTTTGATTTGCATTTCCCTAATGACTAAGGATGTTGAACATTTCTTTAGGTGCTTCTCGGCCATTTGATATTCCTTAGGTGAAAATTCTTTGTTTAGCTCTGTACCCCATTTTTAATGGGGATATTTGGCTCTCTGGAGTCTACCTTCTTGAGTTCTTTGTATATCTTGTATATAAGCCCTCTGTCCGATATAGTGTTGGTAAAGATCTTTTCCCAATTTGTTGGTTGCCATTTTGTCCTTTTGACAATGTCCTTTGCTTTACAGAAACTTTGTAGTTTTATGAGGTCCCATTTGTCAATTCTTGATCTTAGAGCATAAGCTATTGGTGTTCTGTTGAGGAAATTTGCCCCTGTGCCCATGTCCTCAAGGGTCTTCCTCAGTTTCTTTTCTATTAATTTCAGTGTGTCTGGTCTTATGTGGAGGTTCTTGATCCACTTGGACTTGAACTTAGTACAAGGAGATAAGAATGAATCAATTTGCATTCTTTTGCATGCTGACCTCCAGTTGAACCAGCACCATTTGTTGAAGAGGCTATCTTTTTTCCACTCGATGGTTGTAGCTCCTTTATCAAATATTATGTGATCATAATTCTGTGGGTTCATTTCTGGATCTTCAATCCTGTTCCATTGATCCTCCTGTCTGTCCCTGTGCCAATACCATGCAGTTTTTAACACTATTGCTCTGTAGTACTGCTTGAGGTCAGGGATACTGATTCCCCCAGAAGTTCTTTTACTGTTGAGAATAGTTTTTAAAGAAAACATAGCCACAATGCCTTGGGACCCTTGAGTTAGTAGGACTCTGCTTCATATATACTCATTAGATACTGCCAAAGTTGGTTATTATAGTTATAGAGATGATGGCTGTGAAGTGTGAAAGATGTCAAAATAGGTAAATAAGTTGAATGTAAAAAGAAGTAACCATCCTTTCAAAAACAGACTCTAACCCCCAAAATAGAGGTAACTTGAGAATGTTTTCTTCCAAACTGGTTGGATGCTAAACATTTAATTTTCAAAATAAAGAAAATTTAATATCATGTACTAAATAGTATATTTTATACAGTAATATGCTTCTGACTTTCCAACTAAGGAGAAACTATGAAGCTGGCAGAGCTGATCTTTTACTATGATAATATCTTTCTGTGTTTAACTTCCAACCAGAATGATTTCTTTGCTCTTTCAGTAACTAATTTTTAAATTTTTGCTGTTTCTCTCCCTAAGCAAACAATGGTGATTTTAAATAAACATATACTGAGATAATAAAGAACCTTTATTCTCAATGTGAATTTAATGGAACAGACAAGTGGGCATGGCATGCCCATTTATTCCGAGGTTCTTCACATGTTTTGCTTATGTTTTAATAATAGTCACAAGAATTTTGAAGTTTGAGATATATTAGTAGAGACTTTGCTGTTTCCCCAAAGATGGGCTCTTAAAGTTTATTTCCTAGATGGGCATGGTCAACATCATAATGATCTGGGATTTTATTAGAAATATTTCCTCCATTGGGCTCCCTGTGCTCAGTTCGACGGTTGGCTGCAAGCATCTGCTTCTGTATTGGTCAGGTACTGGCAGAGCCTCTCAGGGAGGCAGCTATACCGGGCTTCTGTCAGCCAGTACTTCATGGCATCAACAAAAGTGTCTGGGTTTGGTGTCTGCAGATGGGATGGATTCCTAAGAGGGGCGGGCTCTAGATGGCCTTTCCTTCAGTCTCTGCTCCACTCTTTGGACCTGCATTTCCTTTTAACAGAAGCACACCCATCTCAGCTTCTTTTCCTAAGTTTGCTGTTATTAGTAGAATCAAGTTCCTTATAGTTACAGGGCTGATATCCTGTTCACTTGCTGGAGATAATGCTCATCCTCTTGCAGCAATCTAAGCCTTTTTCATGGCATCTCTTCATCTTTCAAAAAAAAATTTAACTTATTATTATTGTATATGTAGTTACTGTTGTACATGTGTGCATACATATGTTGGCATACATATACCATGGCACAAGTAGAAATCAGAAGGAAAACAACTTTTGGGAGTTGGTTTCTCCTTCCACAGTTATATATGGCAAGTGTCTCTTCCATCTGAGCATCTCACTAGCCTACATGCTTTCATTTTCAAATTAACAATGGGTGGTTTTTTTCAATGTTTTTAATTACTTTATGCACTTTACATCCATATCACTGTCTCCATCCTGCTGATCTCCCCTACACATATCTATCTATCCCTCTCCCCTTCTCTGAGAGGGTGGAGGCCTCCCTGGGTACCCCACCCCCACATCCTTTCTCTGCAGGGCTAAATAGCTTCTCTCCCACTGAGCATAGGCAAGGCAGCCCAGTTAGGGGAGGAATTGGTGGAATCCCTGGGGATAGAAACTCCACAGGCACCAAGCCAGAAGACTATTGTTGATGCCAAGAAGCACTTGCTGACAGGAGCCTGAGAGCCTGGGCCAGAGCCTGACCAATACAGATGCCAACCATCGAACTAAGTGCAAGAACCCCAATGGAGGAGTTAGTGAAAGGACTGAAGGAGCTGAATGAGTTAGCAACCCCACAGGAAGAACAACAATATCAACCAACCAGACACCCCAGAGCTCCCAGGGACTAAATCACCAACCAAAGAGTACACATGGAGGGATCCATGGCTCTGGCCACATCACTGGGAGGGGAGCCCCTTTGTGCTGTGGAGGCTTAATGCCCCAGTTTAGCGGAATGCTAGGGTACTGAGGTAGGAGGGGGTGGGTGGATAGGAGAGCACCCTCATAGAAGCAGGGGGGATTGAGGAGGGGATATGGGGTTTAACTGGGAGGGGGGATAGCATGAAATGTAAATAAATAAAATGACCAATAAAATTAAATTAAAAAAAAAAAGAAAGAGCCTGAGAGCAAGGTGAAAAGATACCTAACAAATATTTTGGACTTGTGAAGCTCTAGACAAGTTACCGCGCGCGCGCGCGCGCGCGCGCGTGTGTGTGTGTGTGTGTGTGTGTGTGTGTGTGTGTGTGTGTCTGTGTACACGTGCATGTGAGCATGCATGCATGTGTGGTTAAGCCAGATTTCTGGCCTATAAAAATCTGAGCTAATCTTGTTGAAGTTGCTAAGTTTGACGTAGAAAATGAATTAAGAGACTTAATTTTACAGAATTATTCGTCTTTCTTGTTCATTCAGGAGTCTTCATATATTTCACATAAATACACAAAAAATAATCCAGTTATGTTAATTTTGTGACTGAGTAGAAAGTAGGGAATAAAATATATCCCTGACCTGATACAGGATGTCCTGGGAGATATAAAATAAGGCAAGTTTGTTAAGTTGTATATATTAAATGACTGGGTGTAAAATTCTAACCAGATAAAACATGGTCACATCCAAAGATAAAGAAAGTGAAGTTTAACAGAATAGAGGGCAAGAAGGGCAATGTGGCAGGGTGGGAGGTGCTCTAGAGTATGGACATTATCCTAAGTACAATGTAAAGCTTCTAAATATTAAAATATACAGCTGTGTAAGCTTGTATTTAAGTGCTAAGCCAGGCATGTACTTCTAACTATGGCTGAATGCTACTTTCTAACTGTACTACAGTGTTAGCATCGACTGGACTGCCACTTCTAAGCAAATGTATTTGGGGTATCATGGGGAGGACAGAAGCTTTTGCTTTTATTTTTATTTTTTTTGTTTGAGTTCCAGCCATATCACATAATAATTCAAGCTTTTTATTTTTTCAGTACTGAAGCATGCAGAACAATTGTGGTAATTGATACTTTAATAAATTGACAAATAAATTCCCCTATTACTGAATCATTTTGCCACATCCTTTTACCTTTATGATTTCATTTTAATTGTTACCCTCATAATTCATTTTCCTAGGCCATACAATAATTCATATAAAATTTCTCATAAGATATATAAACTGATTTATAATTGATTGAAATTTAGAAATGATAATACATTTTTTCTTTATATCCTATATATCTTGTTTCACATGGCAGAATTTAACTTTAATATAATTGTTAAGAATATTTTGAGACTTTTCTTAAATAATTTAGAAGTCATATTTGAAATCAGAAATATGCATTTCAATTAAAATCTAATAACATGGGCACTGTTACATTACAGCAGTCCTTTGTCTCCTACTATGTGAATTATATACTAAAGATGCCTTTATATTTTACCCTTTAGATTCATACTTAGATGAAAAGTTTTACAGAATATATTTCTCATATATCCAAACAGATAATCCAAAAATCTAGGAATACAGTAGGCTTTCCCTGGAAAATATTTCACTGTGTGTGAAATATACTGATTGCTGAAATATTTGCTTCAGCATTTAGCAGTTACTTAGTTACCTCTAAGTGAGGTAGATTTGTACAATAGATTCAAGATTTATCATTTGAGCTTCTCCTAAATCTAGCAAGCCCAAAGCACAAGTTTTATCAAGCTGTTCAGAATAATAGAAGATTTTGCAAATTAAAAACAATTTGTGGAGATTTTTAAAAAACTGTAATGTAATGTAGTATTACTATCTGCACAAAAAGGTAATAGTTCTATTTATCTTGATACTATATATTTACAGTAAAATATTTATATAATAATTGGCACAAAATTATCCGTAAAGACTGCAATATAACTATTTAAGGATGAAAATTACTGACATCTAAAGTCAAAGTATCTCATGGAGCTAGTAATTGAATGCAAGTGTGATGCCGCATAAAAATGTTCAGAATGAATCATATTACCCAGTAAATACATATACCTCTCCTCTTTGAAATGGTGTCTCAAAATACAGTCTTTTCATTTTCTGTTTAGAAATTCCAAAGTTTTATGTAAGCACAATATTCCTCAAATTTTTGCTCCATTTCTCTGGTAGCTTCAAAACCTCAAGAAAATGACATGAAACAAGTCATATCCCTAAAGTAAAAGCAACTTTCGTCAGTTTTTTCTATTGTGGAAACTTGAATTAAGATGTGATAAAAGCCAGGGAGTAGCAATTTTTCCTAGCAGACAGCAAAATGAATAGAAAAGATCCTCATTCTCTTAATGTGTTTACAGAACAGTTCTATCCTGTCATTCTGGACTTTTCACTTCTGGTCCATTTTAACATGTTGCTAGTTGTGGTATGGCTCAGCCCTTAGAACACTCCTTTTAGCTCCCTGGCTGGAATATAGACATGCCTAGTACGCACCTTGAATCCCAAACAATGAAGGTAAAATTAGCTCGTATAAGGAAGCACTATATTTCAAAGCTATGTCTAATTGAGTGGCCGACTAAGTGGCAAATAAGCGTTGGGAAGAGAGAGAAAAGAGAGGCAATGTAAGGGAGCATCACAGAGAGGAAGACAAACGTAAGCACTGTATTTTGAGACACCATTTCAAAGAGGAGAATTGTACAGAGACAAGCTAAAGAGAGCAACCTGAACAGAATGAGCCAAAGAATGAAGAGGAACTAGAAGATCAGAACAGATTGCCAGAGTTTGAAGGGAAGCAAAGAAATTCAGTGAGAAGCTAAGGGAAACCAGCTTAAATGAGTCAGCTAGTAGAGAAATTTGAGCCAGAACAGCTGAGTTGAACTAAGAAGCCAGAGATCAATAAGAACAAAAGGGGTTAGTTTATCCAGCATTAAGTCTCAGAGGCTAAAACCATTCCATCTAAGATTACATTGCATGAAGGCTTCAAGTTTCCAGGACTAGGACTGGGTTAGCAGACTGAGGCAGTAAGCCTCAGAGATGATGATCTTATTTCATTAAACTGCAGGTAATTTCTTTCTGTTTAAAAGGTGAATGCTCATTAGCATCAACAAGTTATTCACTCTTCACCAATACTCTACCCACAGCCAGGATTTTAATTTTAATCCTGACAAAGATAGAATGTTTTTGGTTGACTTTTTCAGAACCTTAAGAAATACTGAATGAATGAATATATGTGTATGTGTATGTGCATGTTTATGTGTATGTGTTTGTCTATGTGTTTGTGTTTGTGTATGTGTATGTGTATGTGTATATGTATGTGTATGTGTATATGTACATGTATGTGTATATACATATATACACATACATATATGTGTACATATATGTGTATATACATGTATGTGTATATACAGATATACACACACACACACACATATATATACATAAACATATATATATATGTATACACACACATAAACACAAAATGAATAAAATGGCACACGCTTATTTTTATGTTTGGTTTACATAATTAGCTTTGATGTTTGTAATCAATTTCATCAGCACCTAACCTCTTGAGAAGTATCATATTATGGTGGTTAGAATAAAGCATAAACTCGTTCCTTGTTCTTAATCCAATGGAAGTCAGACATGCATAGATACACCACCACACTGTATTCAATAGTAGAAAAAGAAGTAAAATCCTACGGGAGGATGTAGAAAACAGTGGTTATTTATGCTAAAGGATTTCAGGAAAGGTTTTTTAGACAATACAAAAATGTGAAATGAATATGAATGATTCCTTAATTTATAATTCCATATTCCAGGTTTTTTGTTTTGTTTTTATTACTCTTTGGGTTAGTTTGTTTTGTGTTATTGTTTTAGAATTTTGTTTGTTTGTTTGTTTGTTTGTTTGTTTTTCGAGACAGGGTTTCTCTGTGTAGCCCTGGATGGAACTCACTCTGTAGACCAGGCTGTCCTTGAACTCAGAAATTCTTCCCCCTCTGCCTCCCAAGTGCTGGGATTAAAGGTGTGTGCCACCACCACCCGGCAGAATATTTGTTTTTAAGGTATCCCTGACACTAGGATTATTGTGTCTTCTCATCATTTAAAAGATGCTATGATTATTTGTTTTGTCTTACATAAAGCTGTTAATGACTACACCAAATACAATCCATTGTTAGATGAACTTTTTATTAAACTTTAAAAACTTTAAATTCTTATTCAAATTTCAATAAATGACGATTTCAAATAAATGACTTAACAATGTACAGCATGGACAAAGAAAAGCATAAACCATAAATAATCCTAGCACATAAAATAGTAGAAGAAAGGAAAGAATAAAAATCACAAAATATAAATCTAAACAAAAATGCAAAAGCAAAATGATGAATCATGGTATGCACTAACTAATAAGTGGATATTAACCTAGAAAACTGGAATACCCAAAACATAATCCACACATCAAATGAGGTACAAGAAGAAAGGAGGAGTGGCCCCTTGTTCTGCAAAGACTCAGTGTAGCAGTATAAGGCAAAACCAGAATGGGAAAGTGGGAAGGGGTGGGTGGGAGAACAGGGGGAGAGAAGGGGGCTTATGGGACTTTCGGGGGTGGGGGTCTAGAAAAGGGGAAATCATTTGAAATGTAAATAAAAAATATATCGAATAAAAAAAAGAAAAAAAGAAAAGAACAGCAAAAAAAAAAAAAAGCAAAATAAACAAAGTGTTACTTCTAACCAGAATTCTAAATATTGAACCAAAGGTTTTGTGCATAAAACATACCAAGAGAATTGAACCCAATTCATATGATCATTTTGGCATCTAACCCAAATCTCATTTAGTGATATTCGTATGCCTTCATATTGAAAATTCTCAACAATTTAGTCATGTATATGCCCTACATATCCCAAATTAGTAAAAGTGATAGAGAAAAATCTCACTTCCAATATCATGTTCAACTGAGATCTTGAGGATGAAGATGCTGAATTTGACAATTCACATAAAATAGAGTAATAGTTTAGGAAGAATAGTTAGGTGAGGGGAGGAAATACAGGCCATCCTATCTGGAAATGAAGTAGTTAAAATATACATGTTCACAGATGGAGACATAAAAATCTACATACTCCATTAAAAAGATGAAATCTACTAGAACTTAGAAAAACGACTTTAATAAAGTATTGTTACTAAAATTAAGACAACTGCATTTAATGCAACACCATGAACTTTCTGATAAAAGATAAGTGATGCCCACTCACAATAGCTATGAAACAACAAACTAAGAATAAATTTAATCTAAAAATTGAAATACTCGTACGGTGATGCTTATAAAACGCTAATGAAAGAAATTAACAGGATGCATACACATACAAAAACAGAGGTAGAAACAATAGATAAAATGAACATACAGTCAAACCAATCTATAGTTTCGTATAAATGTTATCAAAATACTAATGACCTTCTTCAAAGTGACTGAAAAAATGTAATCTAAAAACCTCATATAAGGCTACTGAAGATATAACATAGCTAAAGCAATGCTGAGCTAATAAAAGAAATCAATAAATTGAAAACCATACAATGACTGACTTCAAAATATACTGAAAATTTAGAATAACCCATACATCACACACTGGCCAAAGTAGACATACAGAAAAAGAGCATAGAGTTTTAATGTACAAAATTGGTTAGTATTTATATAATCAACTAACTTTTGATACAGAAATTAGGAGCACACAATGGAAAAAGCCTCTGATGGTTTGTGTCACTAAAATAAACACTTATAGAGGAATGAAACTGGATCCTTCTCAGATTCCTAATCAACTCATAATACACAAAAATCTTTAATATGAAACCAGAAACTGTAAAATAGCCCCAAATAGGAGAAACTCTTTAAGACACCAGTATAGGTAATAATATTTTAGATAGGACCCTCAAGACTCACACAAAACAAGAAAAATAAAACAAACAGATTAAATGAATTGAATCAGCATCCACACAAAAAAGGGGAATAGTAAAAATCTTAAAATACAGCCTACAAATGAGTGAAAATATTTGCATGTAATTAAGCTCATAATTAATAATTTAATACCCAGAACATACATAGATCTCAAAAAACTGAATGTCAAAAGAAAACCCCAAATAATTCCAATAAAATAGACTAAATAATTAAATGGAACAGGTAAAAGGAATCCAGACTAAAAGTAGCCATGATGCCATATTTCTTAACAGAGTGGCTCTGCATAGGCTTATTGTAAATCAGGTTTTTTGGTATATATGTCCTCTGATATATTTCCCATAATTCATTCAAATTTATAATACAGTCATTTTACTGGAAGGTTTTCAGATATCTGAATACTTTCACTTGAGAGCAACAAATATACAATGATATTAAAAGTACTTATGATGCACATATGTGTGAAATCTGAATTAAGGGAAGGCATTAAGTATCAACAACATGGTTCATCCTCACCTGGCTTGTCCCAGAAGGTCAGATTAAACAATAAGGCCTGGTTCTGATGACCATTGTTGTTCCAGGCTAGAGTAGAGAACTAGCCATGGATATTTATCTTACCTTTGGTGACAGAGATAAGGCAGTTTTCTTTCTAATAATGTATAGCATGCTCATCAGGGCTGAGGGACAGATGCACTCTTGCTGTGAAAAACAAATAGCAACAAATGAGTAACTCGACATATTAAAAATAGTCATCACATCTGAGAACAAGCCTCAAATGAATTTCCTCAATATTAAAACTCAAATCCCACAATTGCTTAGCCAACACCTGAATATCTATTTAAATAATCTTAGGTTAGGAAAAACTTCAAAGCATCACACTGAAATTAAAATAAAATATCAAGACATTTGGGGGAAGATCATACTAAAACAATGTAAATTGTTTGCATAAAATAAATATTTAACATGTTAACAGAAAATGGAAAATTTCTTTGTGACCCAAGTGGATAGACACACATACATGAATATGTAAATACAGGCTCCTGAATTTTTTCTGTGCTTATTCAGTGGATAGGAATAAGCATAAAGATCTGAGTTCAAATCTCTAGCACCCAAATTAAAAGCTGAGTGTAACTTGCTCTTCTGTCTATAATGCCAGTGCCATACAAAGCACAGAAATATGAGGCTCTTGGGATTTTGTCTGACAGCCTAGTTCCATATTCAGAGAGAGACACTGTATCAAGAGAATAAGGCAGATAGTGAAAAACAGGACTAAAACTGTCAGTGACAGTTTGGACCTAAAGCTATGTCTCCTGATTCACAAAAGAAGTAGTAGATTTCAAGTGATAGAATCAAGCTCCATGTGAGCACGCCTTAGTAATTATGTCTGTATATTTACCATGAGTGCTCCTCAGTGTTCCCATAAGTGCAAAGCAGACGCTTTAATTCATTACAGCATGATTAGCATAAACATATATATTCAAATATGTTCAAATAAGAATGTTGTTTTATTTTTGACAATCTTCATGCTGTACCACTGAAATGAACTTGCAAAATGATGTAACTGGGTAAATAGCACAGAGCTTACACAAAGTTCAATTTGTTAAACATTTTTTTATTAACATTTTGATTATACAAAATAATGGATCTATTGTGATATTTTCATACAAATATACATACATGCATACATACAAACAAATACATACATATGTGTATGTATTCCATGGCACCAAAATGTTTGGACCTTTTCTTCAGAAGCATTTCAAGACATTGCTGCTGTCTCAAGTTTTTGATAACATATTTAGTGTAATATACAGTTTCTTGAGGTAAAACTGTGTTTCTGAATTCCCATTTTCCCTGTGTGTTCTTCTGTGACGCTCTGAGTAGATATGTAATACTTTCATGGTACTATAGTGCTCATATGAAGAGCCAGGGACTTTTTCAAACTCCCAGGTTTCATCATAAAGAGGATTACAATAGATTTATTGTACATAGGAAGTGAATTATGAAGTATTTTCAGTTAGGTATCACTTTAACACAGAATCTTTCTTGAAAATTTGGTGTTGGTTGAAAGGAACATTCTCGCTTGACTGAACAGATTATTTTCCTGAGCCCAGATTTTCCCATAAACTCAGTCTTCCTTGAAGAGTTATCGATTTACTTCTTGGGTTATGAATCACTACTAAGACTAAAAGAATCAAAGAGAAAATTAAACATATATATTTCAAAGTGAGCAAAAAAACTAAACCTTTTTTTGAAAATCCTCTTTGATTCACTATATTTAAAACTGAGGAAGAGATCTGCAGCCAGTATTTGAATAATGTCATTTTGTGGTAGTCAGATCCTTCCTTGGAAAATAGAAATCATTAATAACAAGATAAACATGGACAAATATTTTGTAGGCATTTATGTTCATTAAATTTCTTTGAACTTATATTTACATATTATAATATTTTTATAATTAAGTCACTAAATACATATATTTAGTCTCAGGATCATACTTCTGTGCAACCCAGATCAATGTCCTAATGGCTTAATGAAAGAAAGAAATAAAAAGAATTAATATCTGTTTCCTAGAATACCTATAAAATTATTTTGTAAATTTTATTTATGTGGGTGCTTTGACCACATGTATGTTAGTGGACCACATGCTTGGTGTCCATGAAGGCCATAAGAGTGTGATGAATCCTCCTGAAACTCAGTTTATAGCTAATTGTGGACACCCATGTGATTGCTGGGAATTGAACCCAGGTCGCCTGGAAGAACAGCCAGTGCCCTTGCTGCCAGCTGTCTCTCTCTATCTCTCCCTCCCTTTTTGTTAACAAAATGCTAATAAAAAAAAAACTCAATGTAAAGCATACTGGCTGTTCTTCTTCTTCCATACACTTGACTATTTTCAGGATCATTGAAAACAATCCCTTATCCCAGAATGTTTCATGTCCTACAGTCATGAAAAAGCAGAAGTACTTCCAAAAATAATTCCTGACTCATTTGCCACAACATCTCCAAAGCCAATGGTCTAATTTTCATTTTCCCTCGTTGTTTCCTGAAATTTTTGTGAATATTCTAACTACTTGTGTTCTTCAATTTTTGTGTCTCTTCTATGTCTCAAGTACAAATGAGAATACTATAAAGCTAATACATTTTAAGTTTCAGCAAGGCCTGACTGCATTCCACTTAATTGTTTATATATATATATATATATATATATATATATATATATATATATATATATATATATATATGACTCTCCATTTTAATATTATGCTGTAAATTCTAAATTTACTTTGATCACATATAGATATAGTATGTATAAGAGTATCCTCATCAACTCTCATGATCACCCAAATATGACCTGAACAAAGATGATACTAATGAATATGTCAAACTGTACAGAAAAAAGCATGAGACTCAAACATTATATCAATTGGTGTTCTAGTGCCAAATGGTCAGCACTGAAGGCATACATAGAAGTAACATTATATGTATTCAACAGGTTATGCTAAAAAGTAAATAATAAAATATATGCATATGGATCCATACATGCATATAATTGCATATATGCATGTTATAACAAGTACAGAAAAATGGCCATGATTCTGAAAGAGTGTAGGAAGTAGTATATGGGAGTGGTTGGATGGAAGAAAGGAAATGTGTTATAATTAAACTATTATCTCAAAAATCGTAAAGCTGTATAAACATGGATATGCATTGTAGGAATATACACATAGATACATTTAAAACTGAATAATTTTTACAATTCTTCTCAGTTAAACTTTTGTAATAGAATTCATCCCTGGTATTGGTTTTCAATTCTACAAGATGGAGACAATATTATTTTAGCTAGTCATAAGAATTGGAATCATGAGCCAGCAAGTGTTTTCTGCCAAGTTTGATTACGTGAATTCAATTCCCAGGACCATCTTAGTGAAAAAAAGAGAATTGATTTCTTCACATTGTCCTCTGACTTCCATACACATAAAATATGTAAATGTTATAATATTTTTAATTAGAAACATGTATAAGGAGCATAACTTATACTAAAAACTTATAGGTATTGCTATTATTATTATGTGAATGCTCAATAGCCATAAAACATATAGTCTATTCAGGAATGGAATTTAATGAACAAAAAGGAAAAACCCTAATATTTTCCTGAAATATTTAAAATAACTTCAACAAAAGTGTGGTGCCATGTCAGAAGAGTCCTTAATGAAAGTTTTTCCACAAACTATACAGTCCTACTTGAAACATACTTGTGTGGTTGTAGGCAGAACTTATTTTGTTGTTGTTGTTGTTGTTTTGGGGTTTTTTTTGTTTTGTTTTTTTGCATCGCTTTGCTAAATTTTACTTAAGGATGTGCTCATTTGTTCACAAATATTTCCCTTTTTTCATATTTTATTTATTTTTATTAACAGTACATCACAGACCCTCCATTCCTCCCAGTCTGAGGATAAAATTTTTTAATTGAATATATTCTTCATTTACATTCCAAAGATTATACCCCTTTCTAGTTACCCCCTCCTTAAAAACCCCCAATCCTCCCACACCCTACCTCCAAGAATATGCTTCTCCGCCCAACCCACTCCCCCACCTTGATTTCCCTACACTGTGGCCTCTACTGAGCCTTTACCTGACCAAGGGCCTCCCCTCTCACTGATGCCCAACAAGGCATTCCTCTGTCACTCTTTTGGCTGGAACCATGTGCACCCCTTTGTTGATGGCTTAGTCCCTGGGATCCCTGGGGCGTCTGGGTGGCCAACATTGTCATTCTTCCCATGGGGCTGAAACACTCCCCCCTCCCCTGCACTCCTCCCATCTGCCCTCCAACTCCTCCTTTGTGGACCCTGCTCTCAGTCCAAGGGTTGGTTGCTAGTATTCACCTCTGTATCTATTAGGCTCGGGCAGGGCTCCGCCAAAAGTCAACCATAACAGGCACCTTTCAGTACACACTTCTTGTCATCCATAGTAGTTTTGGGGTTTGGTGACTGTTTATAAGGTAAATCCCCAGGTAGGACAGTCTCTGGGTGGCCTTTCAGTCTCTGCTCCCCACTTTGTCTCCATACTTGTTCCTGTGAATATTTTGTTCCCTTTCTCAAAGGAACCAAAGCACTCCCACTTTAGTCTTCCTTCTTCTTGAGTTTTCTGTGGTGCATAAATTATAACATGTTTATTTTGAGCTTTTGGGCTAATATCCACTTATCAGTGAGTGCATGCCATATGTGTTCTTTTGTGATTGGGTTACCTCACTCAGGATGACACTTTCTAGTTCCATCCATTTGCCTAAGAATTTCATGAATTCATTGTTTTTAATAGCTGAATAGTAGTGTATATATACCACAATTTCTGTATCCATTCCTCTGTTGAAGGACATCTGAGTTCTTTTCATCTTCTGGCTATTATAAATAAGGCTGCTATGAATAGTGTTACGTATGGGTTCCAATCTCATGTAGTTGGCCTTATATCCAATAAGTTGGTTACTCTCTAAACATTTGTGACATTATTGTACCAATGGGTATATCATACAGGCAAGTTGCTATTGTAGATTGCAAGATTCATAGCTAGCTGAATTTGTAATTACTTTTTATCCTATAATAGCATGTAATTACAAATGTTTAGAGATTTCTAAGTTCAAGGCCAGCCTGGTCTACAGAGTGAGTTCCAGGACAGCCAGGGTTATACAGAGAAACCCTGTCTTGAAAAAATAAAAAACAAAAAAAAAAACCAAAAAAAAAAAACAAAAACACACAAAACCAAAAAAGATGTAGGATTTGAAACTCTGAAAAAGGTTAGAAAAAAATTAGACAAATATTCGTATATATATTTTTAAGAACCTTCTGAATAGGACTTCATTCACTCAGAAAATAAGGCCGGGATTGACAAATGTGATCACTTGAAATTATAAAGCTCTTTGTAGCAAAAGAAACAAATAATTGATCCTATAAAATGAGGAAAAACTTTGCTATCTATAACTCTGACAGAAGTTTCATATTTAGAATACATAAAGAATTTTTTTAAAAAATTAATTTTACAAAATAAATCAATCCAGTCATGAAGTGGCTTAATGAACAATTCCCAGGAAATAATGAAATGCAAATAACAAAAAAATTATGAAAACATTATTATCCTCACTACTCCTATGAGAAATTAAAACTATATTAATTTTTCTATCGCACACTAGTCAGAATGGTAGTTCTTAAGAAAACAACTACTAAAAATATATTGGCAAGGATTCAGAAAAAAGCAACCCTAATATACTAATTTTGGGATGTAAACCAGTTGTTATACACAGTCATACCAACTCCTGGATATTTTTCACCATAGATTCCAAGTTAATGCACCAGAGAGATATGTGCATTATATTTTATTAACAAAATAAAATAAATGTTTATTATAGTATTACATATAAATGAATCTATGTACCCATCAACAAAAGAGGAAGGTGAAACTTATATATGCACAATGGAAAATTTCTCCCCCAAAAGAAAGTATAAGGTTATGTCAATTTCACCAAAATGGATGCAGCTGGAGATATTCATGTGAATTAAATCAGCCTCAGAAGGACAATAATCTGAGTTTCATTCATTTGTGATTCCTAGATTTTATATGTATGACATGAAATTATAAGCAGAACACCATAGGGGAACAGAAAGGATAATGGGAAAAAGACTAGGGGAAAAACTCTGCTCAAATATACATTATACATGTGTGTCTGTGGGAAATAATTTTATTTAATATTACATAAATATTAATTTATACATTTTATATTTTTATGAAAATGACCTTATATGACTTACAAGCAACTAATGCAAAGTGTTTAAAACAACACTGAAAAAGTACCCTAGGATAAATGTAACAATTGCTTAATGCTTCATAATAAAACTCATCAATGAGTAGGTTGCTAAGTTTTTTTCTATAATGAATAAGTTTATTGTCTTACAAAAATCATTGTATAGAAATATAGGAGTACATGGAAAGATATTTGCAGTGAGGTGTTTGGTGGTCAACAGTCAGTACAATTCATATAGGGGATATCAAAGATTCCAAACCCATGTAACCAATTCTTCCTCATAGATATTAAAACTTTTAATCCAAAAGACCCATGTTTTCAAGCACATTTGCCTTGGGCCAAGGCTTGTCATTAACACTGATTTGCTTTCACTGAGTATACTACTTCACTAGAGAGGTACATGATATGAAGCACAGTCAAAACTTAATACATTAAGTTATTATAGAGGCAAATACTATATTCAACATTGTCTTAGTACTGTAGTGTCTATGCCACTTTCTGTAATGTCAGTTTGTTCTACTATCAACCAAAAACAGAATGGTAACTGTTCATTGAAGAGAAAGAAAGGAAAACAGAAAATGAAAGGTCACATGTCCTCTGAAATATGTATATTCAGACAGAAGGCATCTGTTCTCAAGGTTGCTAGTTTCTGAATACCAAGCTTGTAAAATACATGAATGGTATTTTCTTTATAATGCCATTGAAGTAAATATATATGACTTACCTATAGCTTGGTTATTATTACATGGCCTTCTTTTATTTTCATGATTGTCTTCTGGTTATTTAATTCACCATTCTAAGAGCCATGGAGAGAGAAAAAAAGTAATTTCTTTAAAACATGTTTTAATTTGTTAACTTCATTGTTGTTTGCTGTTTGAAGCAGTGTCTTGTTATATGGTCCATGCAGGACTTGAACTGCTATCCTTCTTTTTTTATAGTCACACATCACCACACCATGATATTTGCAACTGACACATAAAAATGTGCATTATTAATTGGATAATGTAATTTTGTTATGTATAGATATTGTATAGTATTCAAATACAGATAAGCATACCTATGCCAACAACAACTGGATATTGTGGGTGAAAACTGTCTAATGTTTTAGTATAGAAGCTTTAAAATGATAGGATTTTGCAGTTTTGTAGATTTGAAGTATTATGAAGAAATTTGTAGATGTATTTCTATGCAGTTCTTATATATTTATACTTCATTGCTATGAGTATCACAAAGATTTGTTTTATAGTTGCATTCATGTAAAAGCATCAAATAAAAATTCAGTTGAATATTTACTCAACAACTAATCTAAAAGTTACACTTGAACCTTGTGGTGGTTTGCATATGCTCAGCTCAGGGAGTGGCACTATTAGAAGGTGTGGCCCAGTTGGAGTAAGAGTGTCACTGTGGGTGTGGGCTTTAAGAGCCTCATACTAGCTACCTGGAAACCAGGATTCTGCTAGCAACCTTCAGATGAAGATGTAGAACTCTCAGCTCCTCCTGCACAGTGCCTGCCTGGATGCTACAGTGTTCCTACCTTGATGAAAATGGACTGAATCTCTGAACTTGTAAGACAGCCCCAATTATATACTGTCCTTATAAGAGGTGTCTGCTCACAGCAATAAAACCCTAAGACAAACCTTAAGATTATATCTAAAGGGACAAATCGGCAACCAACAAATTGGGAAAAGATCTTCAACAATCCTACATCAGATAGAGGGCTAATATCCAATATATATAAAGAACTCAAGAAGTTAGACTCCCGAAAACCAAACAACCCTATTAAAAAATGGGGTACAGAGTTAAACAAAGAATTCTCACCTGAAGAACTTCGGATGGCGGAGAAGCATCTTAAAAAATGATCAACTTCATTAGTCATTAGGGAAATGCAAATCAAAACAACCCTGAGATTTCACCTTACACCAGTCAGAATGGCTAAGATTAAAAATTCAGGAGACAGCAGGTGTTGGAGAGGGTGTGGAGAAAGAGGAACACTCCTCCACTGCTGGTGGGGTTGCAAATTGGTACAACCACTCTGGAAATCAGTCTGGCGCTTCCTCTGAAAACTGGGCACCTCACTTCCAGAAGATCCTGCTATACCACTCCTGGGCATATACCCAGAGGATTCCCCACCATGTAACAAGGATACATGCTCTACTATGTTCATAGCAGCCCTATTTATAATTGCCAGATGCTGGAAAGAACACAGGTATCCCTCAACAGAAGAGTGGATGCAAAAAATGTGGAATATCTACACAATGGAGTACTATTCAGCCATTAGAAACAATGAATTCATGAAATTCTTAGGCAAATGGATAGAGCTAGAGAACATCATACTAAGTGAGGTAACCCAGACTCAAAAGGTGAATCATGGTATGTACTCACTAATAAGTGGATACTAACCTAGAAACCTGGAATACCCAAAACATAATCTACACATCAAATGAGGTAAAAGAAGAAAGGAAGAGTGGCCCCTTGTTCTGGAAAGACTCAGTGAAGCAGTATTCAGCAAAACCAGAACGGGGAAGTGGGAAGGGGTGGGTGGGAGGACAGGGGGAGAGAAGGGGGCTTAAGGGACTTTCCGGGAGTGGAGGGGGGCTAGGAAAGGGGAAATCATTTGAAATGTAAATAAAAATATATCGAATAAAACAAAATGAAAAAAAAGATTATATCTAAAGGTTAAAAACCAATGTTTCTCCTCATTTAAAAAGCCAACATTTCTTATGAATAACAAATCAAAATGAAAACAATATTACCATGCCTCATCAGTTGTCTTAACTGACATTAAACAGAGATGCAAAGGATATAAAATTAAAAACAAGCAGATGAAAGAGTCAGATGCAGATACTTACAATCAACCAATGAACAGCAGTTGTTGACCCCTGTGGTTGAATTAGGAAAAAGCTGGAAGAAGCTGAGGAGGAGGGAGACCCTATAGAAGGACCAGAAGTCTTAATTAACCTGGAATCCTGAGATTTCTCAGACACTGAGCCACCAACCAGGAAGCATACACCAGCTGGTCTGAGGCCCCCAATACATATACAGCAGAGGACTGCTAGGTTTGGCCTCAGTGAGAGAAGATGCACCTAACCCTCCAGAGACTTGAGACTGCATGTCAGTGTACTAAAACTTAAGAAAGTATGACCCAAAATAAACATTTTCTAATTTAGCTTGACCATATTTGACTGTTTTCTCACAGTGACAGGTTAATACAAGCAGTGACAAAAATATTATACGACAAGGTAATGTAACAGATACTGAGGCCAAGGCAGGTTTGTTAAGTTCAGATGAAACTGAGTTATTACTAAAAGCCAGTTGTCGTCATTCAAATGAGCATGCCAGATAATTCTCTCTTCATTGTGTCGCATTACCCTTGCTATACCTGCGAAAATACCATCATATGAAAATTAACTTATTGATTTTACATAATAAAGCTATTCTAATAGAAATGTGAATGTGCTGTAACTCCCATCCTTTTCTATTTAATATACTGAATATATATAGGCAGGATCATTCATTTTTTTATAAAAGCTGACACGCAGAACTTGGGAGTAGAATACTCCCAAAATACAAAAATGGGGAGACTCAGAGACAAAGATATTCACAGGCTTATCAATGGATAGTGAAATTAAAAAAGTATGGTATGCTAGTGCACAGTATGGTGACCGTTAATCAAAACTATGCCATGTTTTAAACAAGCTACAATGAAAATATATTTTTGACCACAGGCAATATTTGAAGTAATAAATATATTTGTCAAACATTACTCAATATTTAAATTTGTTGAACCCTTACATCATACTCTTTAAGAATGCATATTTGTTTCCTATATAAGTTTTAATTTAAAAAATTCCAAAATATTAATAAGAAAAGAATTAAAACACAAATTGTTAGCAGAGCCAGTTTGAAATTTTACTGACATACTATATAAAGGACATTCCAATTCATGTTATAAGATAGGTCTATTCATGTTGAGTGGAATATTATTGTTTAGATAACAATCACATTTAAAATGTTTCTATATTTAATATCTTACCTGGTGAGAATGTTCTGCAGTAGCAGATTGGGAGTAGCCCAGCACTTAAAATGCAACATGGTAATTTACTGAATGAGGAACGAAGGTATTGACATCCATGGGAGATGTGCCACAAAATTCCACTTTTGTTTTCTGCCACAAAATGGCACGGCGGCTAGATATTGAATTCTAATTTCGTAGTCAGGACTCTCAATTAGATGATATCCTGGAACTGAGACAAGTACAGTCAGCTCATGAGAGTAAAAATTTCAAGCCACAGTGAAAAGTCAAAGAAAAGACTTTACAAGATTTCTGGGAAACAACAACCTTCGGAACAAGAGTTGACTGACAGCCCCCCTACTTCCATCTGCGCCTGCGTGCTTGATCTTAAAGGACTGTGTGGGCATGACCTGAATTGGGTAAATGTAATATCCACTTTTCTTCAAAGACTGTTATTTTTTGCTGTTCTTCAAGGGCAGCGAAGCCTCTGGGAAGCTTCAGCTTTAGCATCCATTGAGGAACCTCCGTTTGTCAAGGTATCTTCTGGCACAATCGTACCCCACAGACCAGAGACTTTCCCAAATAGACCCTCTCCGTTTTATCTACTTTTATCCCTAAGATTTAATTTGGGGTATTTCCAACTGCTGCTGTTCTGCAACTGGGCTTCCATTTGGCAATCAGGGATGAAAGGTGGATAAAGGAGGCAGCCTTCAGCAAAGGGAGAAACAGTACTGGACAGGAGAAGAGTTAATATTGTGAACTGGAACTGAGACTACAAGGTCTAAATCTCCCCTTCCCTTTTGAGTTCTTAAGTCAGTAAGTACTCTAAGGGAAAAGCGCAAGGCAGCCTTTTGTGGCTTAATGGTAGAATCTACCAACAGAGACTGTACAAATTATCTCGTCCTCTGTTTTCCAGGGTGATCTCTTCCTCAACCTGCTTGCAGTACTACCTGTGGTCCGCACTGTAGTCATCATGCCTCGTGGCCAGAAGAGCAAGCTCCGTGCCCGCGAGAAGCGCCGCCAGGCACGTGCTAAAAATGCACTGGAGGAAGAAGCCTCTCCAGGTCCTTACTATGGGTGTCCACATCAGGCTATTCCTGTTGCCAGTATGCCTACACCTCCTGACATGCCAATGGAAGAAGATTCAATCTTTTCGTGCGCATATGCAAAATCAAGTGCCCAAAACCTAGATGAGAAAAGTTCAGATGATTCTGAGGATGCTGAAGACTGGTGTAAAGATCCTATAAACCACAAAGTCGTCTTACTGGTGCAGTTCCTGATAGAGAAGTATCAAAAGAAAGAGGTTATTACAAAGGCAGATATGCTGAAGTCTGTTGTCAAAACATCTAAGAACCACTTCAATGAGATCCTAAAGAGAGCCTCAGAGCACATGGAACTGGCATTTGGTGTTGATCTGAAGGAAGTGGATCCAACCAGGCACTGCTATGCCCTTTTTAACAAACTAGAACATACCTTTGATGGAGTGCTAGGTGAAGAAAAAATGCCCAATAGTGGCCTCCTAATGATTGTGCTGGGTGTGATATTCATGAAAGATAACTGTGCCCCTGAAACAGAGATCTGGAGTGTGCTGAATATGATGGGTGTCTATGCAAACAGAAAACACTTCATCTATGGAGATCCTAAGAAGGTCATCACTGAAGACATGGTACAGCTAAAGTACCTGGAGTACCGCCAAGTGCCCAACAGCAATCCTCCATCATTTGAATTCATGTGGGGACCAAAAGCCCATGCTGATATCAGCAAGATGAAAATCTTGGAGTTTTGGGCCAAGATCCATGATACTACACCAGATTCCTTCTCAACCTTATATGAAGCAGCTTTGAGAGATGAAGAAGAGCGAGCCCAAGCCAGAGCTTCAGCCAGGGCTCGCACTGCTGCAATGGCCAGCCCATATTCAAAAGCCATGGTGCGCAGCTCCTCCCATGATAAGTAATATTTAAGGCTATTTCTAAGGTCCGTAATCTACTTAATAGTGGAAGGTTAATATGCTATGAAGAGAGCAAGTACTTATAATATTTATATTTCTCTTTTATATTAGTAACTTCCAGTTTTCCTTCTTTTAATTCTAGGTTACATGTCAAAGTTTGAAGTCTGAGGAAGATTTTCTTTTTGGAAATTAAGGACAATGGACAATTTAAATGGTAGTTGGACACTCTAGAAGGAGCATATTGAATATCATTGTTGCATTCTTCTGCCGTATTTTAGTTCCATCTCAGTTTTTGTGTTATATTTCATGTTTCTTTTAAAATGTTTTTAATACTTTTAAAATGTAAAATAAGTAATGCATTTCCTTATACATTTATTGCCTAAAGCTGTTGGGAAGGAGAGTCACTTTTCTTTAGTGGTGTGACCACTCTATGTCCCAGTGCATGAACCTACACCTGGGCCCATATGGGTAGCACTAACTGGACTTAACTTTTTTTTTTAATTTTAGAGATGTATTAGAAGGGAAAGCTCTACACCAGTTTGAATTTACCAGTTTGTTCGATATTAGTGTCTTGTTGGCTCAGTGAGTAAAATCTGGGTCAAAATATAGTCGATGTTAAATAACATTGAGATAGCATAAATGGAAAAAGAGAAATGAGAGGATACTTAGTTCTTAGTTCTCTTTATTTCACTTCATTGTATACAAATAAAATCTATGTACTTTGGTTTCACTTATAAATTTACATGATAATAAAGTTTTTAAGCTGTAATTCAAGTTTACCAGTTTATTCATTACCCAATATTAATTAGCACTTTACTTTTGAAAGTTATTTTGTTAGAAGTGGGAACCTGGGGGGGCTAGAAAAGGGGAAATCATTTGAAATGTAAATAAATTATATCGAATTAAAAAAAAAGATTTGTCAGGTGCAGTAGGAAAAAAAAAAAAAAAAAAAAAAAAAAAAAAAAAAAAAAAGAAGTGGGAACCTAACTAATACCTGCCAGGAGAGGGAAAATCAGTTTTCCTCAATAGAGTAACACTGGGTATATCAACTACTCCAGGACAGTCAGACAGATGGTCCTCATGTTCCAGAGTAGTTGAACAACATATACTGCACTCCACATGTTGAGTGTGTGTGTGTGTGTGGGGGGGGGTTGCATGCACACACATGCCTTTGTTGGTTACAGTCCGGGGTTTTTTTACTTTTATTTTTTGGTATGGTTTTATTTTGCTTTCTGGGATTTTTGTGCTGGTTGCTATTACATTGGGTGTTTGTTTTTAAAACTGGGTGGATGGGGAGGGAGAGAGGAACTGGAATGACTTGGAGAAGAAAAGAATGTGATTAAAACATTTAAATTTAAAAATTGTTTCAAATAATAAATACTTAAAAAGTTGAGGAAGTGAGAATGATACGCAGCCTTTCTCCTAAGGATTTTCCAAGTAAATAACAAAAAAAAAGTATGAGGAAGAAAATGAACCAGCTTTTAAAACCTGAGGACAAATAATACAAAGAAATAAGGAGGTAAAAGATAATAGGACTGCAAGAAAAATATCGATGGTCATTTAGCAAAAAATATTCAGGCAACATAATTGGATCTCCTTCCTCTAACTGGAGTGGCTGATTGAGCCTCAGAGGGAGAGAGTGTTCTTAGCCCTGTTGGTCCCAGGGTGGGGTGATAACTAAGGGGACTTCCGCTTCCCTCAGGAGAAGGTGAGGGGTAGTGAGGGAAGGGATTTGTAAGGGTGGTACTGGGAGAGGAGGAAAGGGGCTTCGATTGGGATGTAAAGTGAATAAAAAATTGAATGGGAAAAAGTTAGGTTAAAATATTGGAGGAAATGTTTTTCTTTCTTTGGTTTTGTTAGAATGGGAGTGTCTCTACAGTGATTTATAGTTGGGCCTTCTCTGTCAGTGGGGTTCACAAACATAAATTCAACACAAATAATAATATTCAAGAAAAGTTTATTTGCCCTAAACCTGTACAGAATATTTTATCCCATAAAGATGGTAAGTGGCATATGGAAGATGCAAATACCATACTATTTTATATAACACATAAGTGGATATTGGCATTAAGTATCAGGAACATGTGTTATAGAATTAGTTCCACAAGCACATGAGGGATGATTGTGCTTTTAATTTTACTTAAGTAGTAACCTACACAAAACTGGTGACCAAAGCTAAGACACCGATGTCATGTCTCACCATGGAAGGACAAAATCCTGAAATATAAGTGCTTCCTCCTGTGTAAAAGTTAAAGTGGGAGTGCTGTTGGAGAGATGCTTCAGGTATTAAGAATACATAATCTTCTTGCAAATGACCCTAGTTCAGTAATCAGCACCCACATCAAAAAGATCATTCCACCTTGAACTTCAGATCCAGAAGATCCAATACAAACACATAAAACAATTTTAAAAACAATTATTTGGGATAAATAGGTTTGATTATTAAAAATCACATAAAAGCTTAATCTGCTGGTGGTGTGTAATGATAAGGAGGTAGAGACAGGCCTCATTGTCTCATTGGCTAAATAGTCTAGTCTATCCAGGATAGCTAGAGACCCTGTCTCAAAAGGTAAGAATGACAATACATAAGTAACAGAACCCAAAGATAACCTTGGCCTCTACATGCACACACATGAAATTGCATGTGTATCCACAAACATGCACAAATATATACATCCTTATATGTGAACACACAGATGCAAATAAAGATATATACAACATACCAACTACTATCAATAAAAAAATATGTTATAAATGGATGGTGACCTGGGCTACTTATCTAATTCTCATGACAACACAGCACTATCTTTTTTTATGCACAATGTCTCCTAGGAGTTTCTGAGCAATAAGTACAAAAGTGACTTGAATGAGATGCCCTTCATTCTTGCTAAATTCTGAACTAAAACCATAGATCTAAGGGTTTAAAAGACACTTTTAATGAATCTAATTTAATTTGGCAATGAAATGGGTTAAAATAGGGTGATTTCAATGGAAAAAAATAACTGAGAAGTAATTTGCTGATCTTTCAAATTCTATAATCCTGACTTATTTCCAACTGGGCAAGAGAGCATTTCTTAAGTTGCATTGTATTGCAAATTAAGTAACTTACCCTCTATTGGGGAAAATAGCTTATGTGTTTACTGAAAAAGCATTATCTAGTAACTTTGGCATTGTTTTAGAAATTTACTGGTGGTCCTGAATAAAATAAATAAATCTTATCAGATGGGAGGATAGCATTATCTGTAGTAAAAAGTGGTAACTTTTGTGATAATGGTCATTCTTCAAAAATGTAATTTCTATAATCTCTTTGCCAATTTTATTGCTTCATAACTGTTATATACATTCCAAAAGCCCCTACCAGGTTGATACATCAAAGGTAATTATAGAACTTGAAATTGTCTTTTTTTTTGTCTTTAGAAAGACTAATTTTGTGTTTTCCTAAGACAAGATCTTACTATGTTGCATCTACTGTCTTAGAACCTACTAGAGTAGCCTGAGCGGACCCCAAACTTGCAAATCTTCTGTCTTCATCTCCAAAGTGCAGTGACTATCCTAGGCAGACTTTGCAGTCTTCTTTTTAAAAATATTTCTATTTGTTGAGAATTCCTATTATATATACATGTACATATATATGTGTATATATACATATTTTATATATATAAAATGCATTTTGATAACATTTACTCCCCTTCTAAATCTCAAACTGCCTCCACTGTGTGCCCTTCTAATTTCCTAGGGTCTTTTGTTTGTTTTAATATTTATCTTTATTTTTTTTTATAGTCCAGTCATTATCCCCATCCCAGTCTTCCCTCTGACAGTTCCTCATCTCATTCTTACTCCCCGCTTTCTCCAAGAGGATGTCCCCACTCAACCTTATCAAATCTCCCACTCCCTAGGGTCTCAAATCTCTCGAGGGTTAGATGAATCTTCTTTCATGGAGACCGGACCAGATAGTCCTCTGCTGTATGTGTGTTGGGGGCCTCATATCAGCTAGCGTATGCTACTTGGATGGTCTGAGAGATCGTGGGGGGAGTCCAACATTTTATAATATAGGGATTATTTTTATCTTCATTATCTGCAATGAAAATTAAATACTATTATTAATTCTTGAAGAAAACTACATTTTCATTTGCATGTGGTAATCAAGGGTGGTTTACATTCTTATGTAACTCCAGGTATAGGGGAACCAGTGTCTTTTTATGGCCTCTTCAGGAACCAGGTATGCATGTACTGCACATAAATGCATGCATGCATAATATTTATGCTCATACAATAAAAATTGTAAATCATTTTTAAAAGAACTTCAGTGCATCTACTGAAATGTTATTTCTAAAAGTGGAAGTATTCAAATCTTCATTACCTACTTTAAAGTATTCATTTGCATCAAAATATCAAATATAATTACCCATAATTCTATAGAATCTTAAAAGCTCTTTTACAGAGAAGTGTAAATAAAGCTAGAAAAAAATAAGATATATGAGAAAATTGGATGAAAATGTTCCATCCTTTTCTTACAGAAAAGCCCTACTACTCTTAGAAATTACTGTATTATGACTCAGAAGTTGTGGCAAATTTCAGGGCTGTGGAGAGAGAAAAAACAAGCTTGACCAATGTTTTATCAGCAAGTATTTTATTTTCATTGATCATCTGAGAAAAACATTTTAGTTAATTATGTACAAAGCAAAGCAAAGGAATATTGAGAGACTATATGGAGTTCTGCCACAGAGAAACACAGAAGGTATCCTTGGGCTTATTTAATTGATGTGAGCAAGAGTAGTTCACTGCAGAAAGACAAAGATGAGGCCAGGAAGATTTTGTAATCTTTGCTGATTTTAAATATTAAAGGGCTTAGATAAAATTAAACAATATAAAAAGAGAAAAAATATTACTGAAAAAAGTACCCGAATATGATACATTTTACATCTGTGAAAGAGCACAATCAGAAGGAAATTTCTTGCAAGTATACAGCCAAGAGACAAACCTATTAAATGGATATTCTTAAAAGGTACCTACCTAGTTTTTGAATAACAAAACATGATGCTGTCATTTGATGCATGTGTTTATTCCTAAATTTACCTAGTAATTTGGTTTGCTTTCTATGTTAAATAGTTTTTTTATATAAAGGAATTACCCTGTAGAGTAAAATTATTTTTAATGGTTTTAAGAAGATAAAAGTTCAATTGCAAAGTCCTTGATGAATTCTTTGCCGTGAATGATTGCCTTTTTAAATAAATACAAATAAGAATATAGAATTCTGTTCTAGAAAAACTGAAAAAAAAAGGATTAAAAGCTAGATCATAAAATAACCACAGAGGGAAAATTTCATTGCAGATAGTGGAACTGATATAAATATGTCAGAATACAGACATGATTATGGATATCAGAAAAACACACATATCTCTATACTGTGATGAACTATAGAGCTAAAAGCTTACCACCTACCCCAGTTTCTGCCTTTTCCAGCCAGATGTTAACAATGGCATGTCTCTGTATAACTGATTCAGGACTATGTGATAAAGCCTTAACACTGGAAGTAAAAGTATCAGTTGAGATTTTTCTGCTGCTAACATTGGTTCCCACTGAATATTCATAGTCTGTGTATAAGTAGGTATCATGAAAGAGACTGATGCCATGGGAGTGAGTGTAGGAATTTACACTGGTTTTCTGATTGTTCTATTTGCAAATAATTTATCATTGATATGGTTAAGAAAACTGTTAATAAACAACCAAGACCGTAGGGAAGGATTGTGTTATGCTCACAGATGCTATGCCACCACAGTAGTAGATCACTCTGGGTTTTCCAGGATCTGCGAGGAAATCTAGGTCAAAACTTATACCTAAGGAAGAAAACAAAACTATCAAGGGCAATTTAAAAGAAATATTATGAAACAATAACAAATATCAGAAGTTATAGCCTTATAGAGTAACAATTTCAACAAGATAAATTTCCAGCTTGTAGAACATTAAAATTGTGCAGGGATTTTTTGATAAAATGTCATATTAGAAGCTGCCTTAGTATGATGCAATAAAAGAAAAGTATTAGAGTGATATTAGGTAAGTGTATTTCAAAAGAGAGAGAATGACCTTCAGAAATGAAAGAACAGATGATAGAACACGTGATTAGCACAGAGAAACAGAAACTCTATACAGTAAAAATTAAGTATGCCATGTATAGCTGGCAAGGGATAAGAAGTGGAAGCCTCATCTGCAAGGTAATCTGGAGGCCCTGGTTTAAAAAGACAACATAGTTGTAACCATAGGGCATCCTGTCACACTTCCCATGAATATAGATCCAGTGGGAGGATTCGTTTATAATAGTGACTCTTCTTGCTTGGCAAGTCATCCTTAGAAAAGAAATTTATTTGGTTGTTCTCCATATCTCTGAGTGTTATAGATGTCGACCAACTTGAGAGGTGTCCACTATTTAAGACAGTTACTCAAGGAAACTGAAAATAGAGACCAATCACATGTCAGAGAATCTAGGACTTAGGGCCATAGAGCCTGAGTTACATAAAGCAATTGTGGAGAAGATGAGTGCTAGATGCAAATACACTCCGAAGTCAGGCAACAGAAAGCTCAGATTTTGAAGAATACCAGACTTTGTGGCCCTAATTCTTCTGATAAGAAGGAAGAAGAACTCCTTTTTGTGGCTAACTGTGGACAATAATAAGCCCATGTCCAATATCATTGAGTGTTTGGCCTCTGGCATTACCACTTTGCCAAATGGTTTTTGTAAGTGGACATAGAGTCATTCAATTACAGCAGATTCTTCCCTCCAGCATGGGATTGATTCCTATGGAGGTTATAAAAGCCCAGACATAAGTCTTTCAGATCTTACATTGGTGCTATATTTGTTTCTTTAATCCCTCAACACACTTAAGAGATATCAGATGACTTGGATATTACATAGTCCAGGCTTTATTAACTTGGAAGTCTCAGAAGAATAAGGACCTGTCCTACATATAGGTTGTCAAGTGGGGTGAATATTTAGCTGACTTAGTATGTAAAGACAAGAAGCTACTGAAGTCACTGGACCCTTTACAGACAACTGATGCTTGTTTTGTCTTGGTTCAACACCAGCATCAACAATAATAAAAATAGGAGAGTATAATCTCAATTAACCACTCACCACCCAACAAAGGAAAATGCAATGTTTGCATGCCTAGACAGAAGTGTACTAAAATTTTGTCTTTTAAAACCATTCATTTTTCTGATACTTGTGGTTTTAATAATATTATAATTACTTTATAACATAATATGTTATTATGTTTTTTGAAAAGGTCTTTGTTCTTATTTCCTTTCTTGTAGCTATCTAATTTTTACACTTTTTAGTTGTACATATAGAATATTTTAATTATCATTTTATGCCATTCTTAACATACTTCTTTCAGATTCTTTTACTTAAAACTGTTTATTTCATTTCCCTATCCCTGTCCTTTATTTCATATATGTACTAAAATTTACTTTTAGCCCAATTAATTGTTAAATTCAGAGATTAACCTAGATTATCTTTGACTATTCTTTTCAACAGTATTTAGTGATGAAAGACTTTATTTAATTGTAAGCATAGTTCTATATCTGTTTTGTTGGTCTGTTTTGGTGAAGTTTCAGTTACAGCTATGATTGGTAGCAGTGATTCAACCCTGTAAAGAAGACTGTTTATTTAGATTACTCAATAAGCTGGAAGAGAAATATCCATTACAACATATGGGCATATGACAACACAGAAATAACAGGAACCTAAAACCCTAGGTGAAATAATTTCTTCAAAATAATATAATTATCTAGTAACAAAACCTAATGGTACAGAAATAGTTAAAATTCTGACAAGAATATAAACTCTAATGGTAAAATTATAAATTATCTTAGATAAGATACAAGGACCTGAGTGAAGTTACAAAACTTAGGACACTGGCAAGACATTCAACAACCTGCATGGGAAATTCAGCAAGGAAATATGAGAGTTTGATAAAAATTAAAATCCCATTCATATTAGAAAAGACAAAACCACAATAAATTAAAAAATATTATGTAATCTATTACCAATACAATAAATAAAGCAGAAGAAAGACTATCAGATATTGTAGATAAGGTCTAAGAAATATAATGAAGGAAAAACTTTGTATAACTAAAATTTCAAGAACTCAGGGATGAAATATAATTACAATTCAATACTTAATAACCCATGAAGAAAGGAAGGAAGAAGCAAAGGAGTATTAGAGACTATGTCCAATGTACAACATATAGTTATATGAAAATACCCTATGTGCCACATACAAGATGTATATAAAATATTTTGAAAGTTTATTTTATATGTATGAATGTTTTGCCTGCAGGTACATGAGTGTACTGCATACAAGCCTGGTCCCCGTTGAGGAGAGAAGAAGGCAGCAGATCCTAGAACTAGAGTTATGCTTATAAACCACCTAGTGAGTGGGTGCTGGGAACCTAAGCAGAGACCTCTGCAAGAACAGCAAGTGCTCCTAACTGCAGAGTAAACTCTCCAGCCCCTACAGTTTTGTTTTACTGAAAATATGCAGCTATTTATAGAGAAAACATTTATGTTTTTTCTCTTTTTTTGCACATGAAAATAACTAAACTCATGTAGCATAAAAAAAGCAACTGAGGCACAATCTAACGACATAGAAAATCTATTACTATAACTGTAGAAGAAACTTCCTGAAATTTCAGGAAATAACCAAACACCCAAGCATAAGATTAGACACTTGAACTACTAACAAACATGACCAGAAAATAAACATTTCATGTCATAATACAGTCAAAGTGTCCAATTTTCAAACAAATTTTCAGAAAAATGAAATCATATTTAATTTTTCAGGAGAGAAATGCCAATTCACAAAGGCAAATCCATTAAAATAACAGAGCTCTAAGTCATTCCATAGAAGTTAGGAAAGCATGCCTAAAACACTAGTTTCCAACTCCAGCAGAACAAAATAGAAACATCAAAATTAAACAACCCAATATGTAGAAAACAACTATCAACTAAACTGTATGAAGCTTCAAGCAGAAAATGGGTATTGGGGGGAAAGCTTGGGTTTTTGTTTTATATTAGAATATAACCAAAATATAGAAAATAGAAGAAAAACTATGTAAGTTATAAAGTTAGAACAAACTACAAAGTTTATGTACAGCAGAGAAAACAAACCATAACATGCACATAAGACAAATGAGAAGGAGTGTTAGTAAGAATGTCAAAAACAAAATAAGATAACCTGTGTACTTTGTTTCTAGGAAAGTAAATTAGTATAAACAGTGTGAAAAACTATATGGATGGCCCTTAAATATTAAAATAGAAGTTCCTCTAGTGGGTGTACAGACACTGGAAGTAAACTGGGTATGCTAAAGAGACATCTGCAGCCCATCTTGAGCACTTTTTATGAGACATTCTTTATTTATCTTCTCTATGAGAAATTTGAAAAATAGCATACAATGTTTAAAGTTTGAACCCTTTGTGAGATTTACTTGTATAGTGAGTGAAAGAATGCTATAGTTGCTAATTTTATTCAGTTTTAAAAGCTAGTTGTTCCTTTGTTAAGTACTGTTCTATATTTAGTATCCTAAAAGGCCATTTTGAAATTATGAGGAGTTTATGTATAGGTAACACCATTTAATTGTATTTACCCAATTATAATGCTCTATTTGATTACTTCTGCAACCAACAAATCCTTGAGTACTGTTGATCTTAATAACTCTTAATGCCTACTATGTATGTGTTCACATATTTTCCTTCATCAACACCACATTGGAACTTTCTGTTCATTTAAAGTAACATTACAATTTAAAATATTCTTGTAAACTTTCAGACATATGCTATTATGTTTCTTTTGAGAAGAATGAGAGTTATCATATATTATAGAATATATTTGGAGAAAATGAACCTGTTTTATAATATTGAGTATTTTTTCTTTGCACAAATATCACAATTATATATTTGCGTTTACATTAACTTCTCTAAATAATAGTGACATACTTCAATATATTAATATTCATTATTAATGACTATATTAAAAAGTTGTTTATAATGTCTATTATCTATAACTCCATTATTATATAGTATAATACATATGAGCATTTCTCTTTTTTTAATATTTTTATTTTCTATATTCTTTGTTTACATTCCAAATGATTTCCCCTTTCCAGGATCACGCCCCCCCCCATATGAGCATTTCTTAAGTAGCAATATTTTACAATAGTATAAAATTTATATTTTAGTTTAATATTTATTTTTGTTGCTAGAACAAAATGATTTTACCTTACTTTTATAAGCATTAATTTTAAAATATACCAGATTATACTATATATTTAGAAATATTCATATCATTTTAATTGTCTATTAATGATAACTTAATTTTTAATATCTTCCTTCATTGAAGTACGTTTTAGTAACTTCTTCAATATGTTGAATAGGTAGAGTAATGGTAGGAATCTTTTTCTATTTCCCAAATGTAAGTTAAATCATTCAAATTAAATATAACATTCATTTTTTTCATTGCTGTTGATTTTGTAGATATCCATTACTCCTTTCTACTACAGCAACCTATTCTCTCATCATGAATAAATCTTCATTTTATAAAGCATTATTTTATATCACTTTTGGTATGAGACTTTATCTACTATGCCCATGAGACATGTTATATCTGGACCTATTTGCATTTCTTAGGTTCATTCTTCCAATTTGCTTTCTTCTATTAACAACTATAAAGCTCTTAACTTGTGAACATGCATTTTTATTTAGTTATTTCTTTTAAAAAATATTTGCTTTACATCCAGATTGCTGCCCCCTTTCTGGTCAGCCCCTCCCACAATCTGTCCTTCACTTTTTCTCCTCTGAGACAATGGAGGCCCCCTTGAGTATCCCCTGACCCTGGCACATCAAGACTCTGCGAGGCTAGGCACATGGTCACTGAGGCCAGACAAGGCAGCCCAACTAGAAGAACATATACCAAACTTGCATGTTTAAATGCTCTGTGCTCTCACTATCTGGATAGTGAAACAATTCAGCTAGTAGTTGGCAACTGTACATTAGAGCCAAGAAGTACTAAGAATCATTCACCCTCCTTTCTGTAGCAAGCAGCTTCTCCTATATCTTTGTAGGTTCAACTCCTTCCTTATTAATCAACTATGTTTTCCCATGCGAATGAGTGCAAATCCTAGTCTTCAACAAAAATATCTTTTCTCTTTATTCTTTTATCCTTGAGCTAAAAGTTGTTATGTGTTATTGTGCTTGAGTACCCATGATTGGCTTATTAAGTAAATAACTTATTAAATTAAATTCCTTAGTTTTAAAAGCTGTGAACTAGCTATGAATGGAACACAGTGCATGTTTTTCCTATAAAAACATCTTTCTAAAAAAATTACACAAGCTATAATAATAAGTGAAGGCACTTATTATTATACAAGGACATGTAGAGAATTTACTGACATGTCTATATTATCACTGTGGGGAGGCTAAAGACTGGGAGGAATAATCTTGGCTCTTTAACATGACCCTATATAATAAGATATAACACCAGGTATATTATCTTGCTGTACTTGTATTAGCTTAAACTAAGTGTAAACATCACCTCATCTATCGCTTGCTTTAGTAATGAAATTGAGAAGTGCTCCGTTTGCACTGTTCTTGAGCTCAAATGCCTGAAGTCCCTGATATCACCCATTCAGATCTTCGACATTTCCTTCAATCCATGGAGTTGGCCTCATTGTGGGTCAACAACATCTTTAGAATGGGATCTGCTTCCCTGGTAATCTCCACTTGAACAATATAATGAACCAATTATATTGATTGATTTTTCTCATTCTAAATCCTTTCAGTTCTAGAAATAAAACCGACTCTGCCACATTTTATGAGCTTCAGTATATATTCTATTCCATATGAATGATTATCACATATATTCAAACATTATATGAATCTAAACATACTTAGCCCGCTTTAGAAAAAGTTAAACACTTCATATAAAGCTATTGTACAATGTGATGCAGAAAAAAAAACAGTGTAAGTGGTACCTTGAGAGATATTATGGCCTTTAATACATGTATAAGAAAAAATATTTGCAATATCCAAAGGGTTCAAGAATTATGAAACAATAATATATTACACCTAAGTAATTAAAAGGTAGAGGATAATTCTAAGTGCAGAAATGAATTAGATAATACAGCCAAGTAATGATATCAATTATAACAGAAAGAAGAACATTATTGTATACTAGTTAAATAAAATTAATGCATACTGGGGCTGGAGAGATGGCTCAATAGTTAAGAGTACATGTTTTATCAGAGGACACAGGGTAGGTTCTCAATAGCCACATGTTAGCTCACAATCATCTGTAACTACACTACAGGGTACTCAATGCTCTCTTTGGACCTTCAAGGGAACCAGTCATAGAAGTAGTACATATACATATATGCATGCAGGCAAAACACTCATATCTATCTAACTATCTATATATCATATTTTAAAATGATATATTTATATCTGCAACAAAATATTAAGTTATGATAGAACTGTAAATATGTTCACCCTTAAATCATTTGGACAGCAGTGAACAAGGGAAAGGTTCTACATATGGAATTATTTCTGCTAATGGAAAACAAAAACCCACAAGTGGTAGAATTACGATTTTCAGCACCTAGTGGACTAACAGAAGAGGCTGGCGAACCTTAATGATTGTGAGCATTAACAGATAGGAAATTACAAACATTCTGTGTTAAGGGTATGGATATAAAATAGCTTCAAAGGCTTATATATAAAATGCATGTTCCCCAGCTGGTGGCACTGTTGAGATTTATTGGACGGATGAGAGCACCTCTCCTCTATTGATGATATCAAACCTTATTGGCTACTAGGAGATAGGGCATGCTTAGAAGTAGGTCACAGAGAGACTGTGCCTTTGAGGAATCATTTGCTTCTTCCTGTCTCTCCTTTCCTCTTGTCCTTTACCTCATGTCTGTTTGTGTGCCTTCTCCTCCCTCTGCTCTTTCTTGGTCTCATAATAAAAGCACCCAATATTATTTTAAGAGTGCTCTTGCCAATAAACAAATTAACTTGTCTGGCCAAGATTATTATAACCAGGTATATTAAGCTCATGCTTATTCTGTTGTATATATCTAGGTATTTAAATGACAAAATATTTTTTCCTAGAAATCTGATGCTATGTTTTTACATGCGAAAACCCAAGTGAATTAGAAAACCATTAGCAAAATATAAATAATTAAATAGGCTCATAAAAATAGAAAATATTGTTGAACTATATAAATCAAAACAGTAATAAAAATCTATGGTATTTACAAAATATTTCCATAATAGCCAACTTTAAGTATTCATTATGCTGAATGATAAAAAACAACCAAGCCCTATAAAATACTTCTCTTCTGTTATAGTTTAGTACTACTTGTTTTAGAATAGAGAAGGGTACCTGCTAAAAGAACATCATCAAACTCAGAGACAAACACCAAAATCCATAAAATATCAAAATACAGTGGTTAATTAATAAATTGGTTGGGCCCAAGGAATGCAAAGAAACCACATTAAAAAAAACAACAACAACATGATTTAACTGATCATGTTGGTTTCTGCTTGTAAACCCATGACTGGGAGGCTAAACCAGAAAAAAAAAAAAAAAGGAAAAGATAAAACATTTGATCACAATCTTGGTGGGAGAAACTTTGGTGCCAATTTAACAATAGCCACTTTGTTAGTTGTCAGCAAAATCATAAGAGAATTGAATGTCCACATCATAAAATCATCAACAAACACAAAAATGTGAAATGTTAGAAAGGTACTTAATAAAGTATGGGAAAACATACGAAAACCATGCATAAATATGCCTGAATAAATGTGAGGAATGAACAGAGATAGTAAGTCCATAAGTAAAATAATAAAGTGTTGTAATTAGCATATAAGATAAACTCAGATATAGTCTCATCAGATGTAAGATAATTCATATGTATTCACATATAATATTGCAGATATAGGATATTCATACATATTTAAAAATAGATATAGGAATTAAAACTAACATAGCCTAGAAAATCATTATAGCTGAATGATAGCCTATCCATAGCCACACATCAAGATTTCAAGTTGCTATGTAATGTGTATGGAGTGGTTACTTACCCAAAGCCAAAGTGAGTATGAACTTGAGTTTCAGTGGGCCAGCAAGTGAACCCTGGTTGTAGTGAACACAAATGCAGTACAGTGGTATTGTGTGGAGACTGTAATCTAAAGTTCACAAAGTTAGAGCTATGAGCTGGTGTAACCAAAATGTTGCCCACACCCACCAAGAGCTTTTTTGATGAGCAGTATGAAGACTTATGGGAAAAGTCTGATTTAAAAACTCTTACCAGCAAGATGAACTCTAAGTCAAGGTGAACTTGGTCTTTCTAATGGTTTGAGAAATACAAATGCAGCCTGCATCTTAGTATCAAGGACCATGATAGGACACACTGAGAGAGAGGCTGTTAGATTTCAGCAACTAGATTGGCAGGAACCTCTTACCATCTGTACCAGCAGTTATGTGGACAGTGCCCAGAAATAGCTCTATATGTATATCTAGAGCAGTGAGCTGGTGAACTGGCAGACACAGCATCAGCTATTCAACCTGAAGTCTTCTGCTGTACCCCAATGTTAACTAATACTAATAATAGACAACTTGGTTTCATCTATTAGCTATCAAGTGTTATCAATTACCAATTAGAATGCATCGTAGAAAATACAATCATTCTTGACTGTAGCAATATTTAAAATGAAGCACTCAACCAACACCAACTACCTCTGCTAAACAAAATTACTCAAGCCTACCATATCTCTTTCTCTCAAGCCACATTTCCTTGATCATCTTCTGCTTAGTGACTATAACCTGCACAGATGTTGAGTCCTAACTTTAAACACTGTTCTGTATACCAAGACCAACTGAATCCTTTAACAAACTGCTAGATAGCATTTTGGCAAAAGTGACCTGCCTGCATCTGAGATACTGAAATTTACTACTTGGCAAATAATTAGAACATGTAACATAAAGTATGTCATTCTTGGCTGCAAAAATATCTAAAATGAACCTAAAATGAAACTTGCAAAAATGTGCAAGATCCTTTAGGTAAACTATAAAAATTTACTCAAACGTAGGAGGCATAAAATCCAACAGTCTATGTTTAGTCAGGAGAAATCTGTTATAAAGGTGTCAGTTCCACAATACAATATTTTACCAATACCTTCCAAAATATCAATCAATTTATGGCTACTGTTTCCATTGCCCAAAACCAACCACATAAAAATTTTAAAGGAATAAATGAAAATGACATCATGTAGATTAACAAAACAAGTGAGCCTTGAGAAACACTCAGCTGTCTGTTGAAACATTACCTGTGTGAAGGCAAGCTCTAGAGTGGAAATAACTGTTTATGCTTTAATATACAATAGATTACAGACTCAGATAGAAGAATAATTTTAAGTTCAGTCTTGTTTCTGTTCCATTATGCATTGGAAGAAAAAAGTCCTAGGCCATTAATAGAGTCTCACGTACAACTTAGGAGCCCATATGTTAGACCTGTGGAGGAATGACAGGACAGGATAAACATTTGGGTTGACCGAGTCAGTAAGTCCAGCCATTCTAATAACAACCACCTGAAAGCTCTTTACTGGTTGATTTGGTGAACTCAAAATGAGAATCCTATGTTATTTTATTATTCTCAACTTCAGAGAATCCAAAGAATGAACTAAAATGGAATAGGAAAAATGAAAGTGAATCGCATGTGACAGGGATATGAATGCATTTCTGAAACATTTGGAATGTTCATGATGTAAGTGGAAAAGAACTCCAGCTATAGCTTTAGGATTCTCATTTTTCTTCTCAGAATTTCTTCTCAGTTTAGGGAAGAATAATTAAAATCACAAAAGACAGGAATACACGGCTCTGCCAGCACTCCACATGACAATATAAGTTAAAAAAGAAGGACTACAAAGCACAAAGTAGCCAGGACCCCACAAACCTCCCTCAAATCCTCTGTGGACCAGCAATTTCCAGAAGCCATTACATCACGGATGCTCAAGAAATTAGTGATCAAATGAAGTGTATATACTCAGAAGTTGATATTCTGGGGCTTACAAGAGGGCCTCCAGTCCTTAGAGCCTATATGTTAGAGATCCAAACACAACAGAAACTAGACCTGGAAAGCCCTACCTATAATCAAAACTGTGCCTTATCAGGACTCTGAAAATATAAATTTTGGAAGATAGGTGAACAAGTTTCTATAGAAGCTGTGTTACAACAGTTCTAACTGAGGGTGTCATTCCCACAAAGAAAAGACTCAGAGTTGTAGCCACCATTTTTGTTATAACTCTACCCTTTATCCTACTTAGAACTCACAGGGGAGAAAGATCATTGATTTGAGACATTCAGACTCACCACAGAAACTAGAACAGGTTTTGAGCAAATGATTAATCAATTATCATTGTAATTCTTTGGAGACTCTCACCTTTAGGATTAAAACAGGACTAACAAAGCCCCATGGTTTCTGTTCCAAAGACTAGGTCTACGAGATCCCAGAAATCCCAGAAATCGAAGACCCTGACGTCAGCTTCACCTTCAGTCTTACTGGTGTGGGCTCTGGTCAGCTGAGTAAAAACATCCTAAGTGCTGTCAGGTGAGTAGATACATAATAGGACAAATCTGTGAGAGCCCAAATGCCTTTAAAGTCCTTTGAAAAATGCCATCTCCCATGCTCTGAAAAGATGACCTTGAATGACAAGGAAATAAAAGATGATAAGAATAAGGTGAAGAGACTCAAACACAACAGAAACTAGGCCCTGGAAAGCCCTATCTATAATCAGAGCTTCTCCTTATAAGGACTATGGAAACATATAAATATTAGAAATTACAAAAGCATGCACAACCATAATGCAGGATCAAGCCTGATCAAATTCTAGCATATAGAGAGGGAAGGTAGATATTAAATCTCACCCCTATCAGAAGTGCTATTGGCAATTGATAGCTACTGAAAGAGGAATAATCAGTTTCTCTTAAGAGTTTTGCTTCTAGCAAGTCTACTATGCTTCACTGGAAGGCCACATGCCCAGGAATATATGGGCAGCACAAACTGAACTTAAAGCATGGGAAAGAAGAGAGGAGATGAGCTTGTGTAAGTAGGGAAGAGTACATCTGGAAACATTTGAGGGAGGTGAATATGATCAAAACATACTACATGAAATTTTCAAAGAAATTGGAATAAGAGAGAGGAAGCTGGCATACTTTCAACTCTGGGGTTCTACTCAAAAGACCAGATAGATGCACAGTAATGGAGAAAGGGGTGAAAGTGTGAGACATTTGACTTCTGCTTCACCAGCCTGGGGCCAGAAGGGCTTTCTTGGTCTGAGAGATAGGGTCTCCTGTCAGGTGTTGTCAGAGACCTTAAAGGATAATCAGAATTAAAGCAGTAGCAAACTGAAATCCACTGTGAATCTTCCAAACTACAGTCCCACTCCACACCTGAAAAGGAGGCCACAAAGGCCCTGTTTCTGCTCTGGTCTCCAGAATCCCCACACATGGCAGGCAGTTAGGGCCAGAGGCAATACTTTTCCCTTGCTCTTCTCAGGAATGGAATCCCACCTAGGAAACTGGAGGGCTCAGAAGAGGGTAAGCTCTACCCCAATTAATATAAAGTCATGAAAATTAAAGAGGATTTCAATTAAGGGGTGGGACGGGGTGGCCATAGTGAAGTGCACCCCTCTACAGTGGCCTGAGTGTGTTAAGATAGGCCTAAAAGACTGTTGCTCCTAATATTTGCCATTGGGGAAACAGAGAGATGACATATTTGTTCTGAGGAGCCTGCCATTTCCATATAAAAGGCTCATAGTAGGACTTTGATCACAGTGGGAACTACACTCCTGGTAACAACAAGGGTCCCTGGTAACACCTCTTTGCCTGCACTAGTAATATGTGTTGCTCCTGAATGAGTGGTGGTGGTGATATACTACTTTTAATTTTCTTCCATGTGATACTAGGAAACACTGCACTGTTAATATCAGAACAGCAGACAGATGTGTTGGTATCCAGACTGTGCCAAAACCTCTTTAATGAATAAGGATCAATTACAGTCCATACTCCTATCTCAAGATGTCCAAAACCTAGCCATAGTCCATTCCCCTAACCAGAATTGATTTCCTTCACAGATTCCTCAGGACACAGGTTGCCCAGGACAATAGCAACAAGGCGAGTTCCCAAAAACTTGTTTAGGAAAGCAGCAGAAGCAGAGTGGGGAACTTGTTAAAAGGAAAGGTTCTCTCTGATATGGTGAAGATTATGGTGCTTATAGTGTCATTTTGCCCCCTCCAGATTTCTGCTTTCTGGGTCTCCTGACTACATCTTGAGCCAAGTCATCATGCCTAGGAGCCACAAGGGTAAAGGTCGCTCTCGTACCAAACGTCAAAATGTACAGGAGAGGAGCCAAAATCTTGATGTTGCTCATCCCACTGCAAAGGAGGAACCAACACCTTCTATTGGTCAAGGGGATCTCCCCAGGTCCCCTGATAGTTGCACTCACCAGGCTCTTCAGACAAATGTAGCCTCTATTTCTGATGACTTAAGTGTGCTCTCAGCAGGTGCTGTAGATGATGAAGCTTCTGGTATAAATGCAGCCTCTGTTTCTGACGACTTAAGTGTGTTCTCAACAGGTGCCGTAGTTGGTGAGACTTCTGGTATAAATGCTGAGGCTTCTGTTATAAGCTCTCTGCGACTGCAACGTCGTTCAGGCACCTTCATGACAGGCTCTACCACTCGTTCTGCCCGCAGAGATCCTCTCATCAGGAAGGCAAGTGTATTGATGGAGTTCGTGCTGGAAAAGTTTAGGATGAAAGAGCACTTTACACAGGAAGATATGTTGAAGGTGATTAACAGGAAGTACAAAGCTCTCTTCCCTGAGATCATTAGAAAAATATCTGTGTACCTGGAGATGGTCTTTGGCCTTGAGTTGAAGGAAGTTGATGCCAATTCTCATTCATATATGCTTGTGGGCATGTTGGGTCTCTCCACCGAGGGAAATCTGAGAGGCAGTAGTGGGTTACCCAAGACAGGGCTCCTGATGACACTCCTGGCTGTAATCTTCATGAATGGCAACATTTCCAGTGAGGACGACATCTGGGAATTCCTGAAAGTGGTGGGGATATATCCTGGAAGGGATCATCCAATCTTTGGGGAACCTAGGAAATTCATCACAAAAGATCTCGTGAAGGAAAATTATTTGGAGTACCACCAAGTGTCTGGCATTGATCCCCCAAAATATGTGTTCTTGTGGGGTTCCAGAGCCCATGCTGAAACCACGAAAATGAAAGTCCTGGAAGTTTTAGCTAAGATCAATGATGGTATTCCTAGTTACTTCCCTTGTCTTTATGAGGAGGCTCTGATTGATGAGGCTAATAGAGCAGCAAGGAGAGTTACAGCTGTGCCTGGCAATGCCACTGACAGTCCTCATTTAGGGTACATAACCCACAGCATCTCCTTTGTCTAGTTGCAACTGAGAGTTTTACACTCTGTTGAAGAGGAGTCCGTCTTCTCTATAGTAGAACACATTAGAAGCTAGTAGTAAAGTTTGTGTTTTATTGTGCTGCTATACATGAGCAAATTACAGATACTTTATACTTTGTTATGTTGCATATGATCTTTAACCAAAGTTAAGTGTCTTTTAACCAAAGTTAACCATCTCATTGTCTGTGTTTTGAAATATTTTTGTCTGGCCTGTTTATTGCTATTAAGATGAGTTAAATAATTTTAAACAAATAAATAAAGCCTAAGTAATTTCTTTTTACTAAATCATAAGATAGCATGGTCTTGGGAAAGTGACTTTTATATAACTGGTATCAGTAAATCTGTAATAAAAATAAAGTTGTTAATTCAAAGATTGCTGTATATTTTATCCTTTGCTTATAGTATTAATTGAAATAAATTTGGAATTAAATTTACTCAAATTGTATGAAAAATTGATTTGTTATAATTCAAATCTTTTAATCTTTTAAATACTTTGTTTTATATGAACATTAATTAAGCATCTGCTCTACATTGTAATATCCATTAATAGTACTAGAGCTGGTACAAGAAAAATTATATAATATCCTGACATCAAGTACATGTCAGAGAATGAGACAGTATGTAAGCTACAGAGACCAAGACAAAATGATGAAGAAGGGGTGTGATTGTGTGTACGGTATATGCCCATGAGGGTGCAGGTAAGTGCCCATGTACACATGAGGAATCTGGAGGAAGGCACTGGGCAGTTTACTTTAGCATTCTATGGTTTATTACTTTGATATGGAGTTGCACACTAAAGCTGGAGCTAAGATGATGGCAAGAAACTTTTATGTATCCTCCCATCTCTGCCTTTACAGAACTGGGGGAAATGTCCCATGTGTGACTATGTTTAGCTTTTGTACATGGGCACCAAAAGACAGTTTCTTATGTATACACAGTAAGCATCCTTGCTCTTTGGGAAGTTCTGTGCTGGTGCTGGTGCTGGTGCTGGTGCTTCTCACAAAAAGATCCAGCTTCATTCCATAGAATTTTAAAAGCAAAGAACTAAAATCTTATGAGAAAAATATTACAACATCCTATAGGAATTACTGCATGCAACATAAGAAGAATAGATAAAAGTGAGAATAAAGTTCCTGAGGCAAGGCACTTTGGATTTTAAAAACTTCAAGTCAATATAGTGTGATAAAATTTTTAAAGTAAACTGCATGGTCAGTTATCTGAGCCTATGAGTCTGATGAATAATATAAAGCCTTCATATGATATATCAGAACACTGAAAATTACTTAATGGAAAACTATTTTCTGAAGGAGGTTCTCTAAAATAAGGTTGTAATAGTATACATTGCCTTGACATTTGGTGGGTACAGCAAGACCTAAATGGCTTAAATATTTGTTTACTCTGTTTAAGATCACAATCCCACATGTACTTGCATTGCATATTGTATGATGTACTTCCTTGATTTTTATACCCCGACTCTTAGCAACTTTGCTTATTTACCAAGTGTGGCAAACCGCATGCGACCCTGTCTTTCAAGTAATATAAGACTCCCCAAACTATGAGTATAATAAAATGTAAATAATTAATTTCCATCTTATCTATATACTATCTAGTGTTGTATGTTTAAATATCACATAATCCTATTATGGAAATTCCTTTTTCACTCATACACAGAATAAACAGGTCCTTAAAACATGTTTATGAAGAATGTTGTAAGTGACAATCCAGAAAGAATGTGTATGTAGGAAAATCTATTGCCTTGTATGGGATACTATGAAAGTATCACAGTTGTTTAAATAGGATAAACTTATTTTCTCAAAACCTGGAAACCAGAAGTCCAATATAAAGATGTCAGCAGGTTTGATTTCCAGTGAAGTCTCTGTCAGCAGCCTATGTGGCATCTTCTTGCTGTCTCTATTGGAAGTCTGTTCATATGCTCATCCTTGGTTCATCCTTCTGTGTCCCAACATGTTCAAATAAGAGAATCCCAGTCCCATAGTATGTTTATTCCAAAAATTTAATTTAAAAAAATCTCATCTCCAAATATATCTTATTTTGAAGTACTAAACTACATGAATATTTCAGAGAAGAGATACAATAGTGGGAAATATTTATAAAAAGTACCGCCCCACCAGGCTCTTTACCAAATCCTTGTGGGTCTCACTCAGGGCAGCTCTCATTGTTGTAGTGAAGCCAATCTTTCCCAGCCAGCTTTTACAGCATCCCAGCTATATTTCCTCTCCATCATAGACTTTGTAAATGACAGGAGTCCCGTGCTCCTGCTCTGCACCCAAACACCTGGTAAAGCATGACTCTTAAATAGTTAACCAAATATCTTTATGTATATAAAACTCACAATTACATAATGCTAATTTACAATGATAACGTTTTTTCCTAATATTTCTATCCTCTCCAAAACACCAGAAATACATCTGAAGCAATCTGGATATCTGGGTCTCTCTCTGCCCTCCTCATCTGGACCACCAAGCCTCTCTCCTCCCCTCAATTCTCTTAGCTCCTCCTCTTTTTTCCCCTCCAATCACTGGCCTCTCACTGCCTCCATGTGAATAGATAGGGAATATCTTGCCTCGTTAGGGTCACACCTAGGTATGACATATTATTTGGGACTATTGTGAAGGGTGTCATTTCCCTAATTTCTTTCTCCTCTTGTTTATCCTTTGAGGAGAGGAAGGCTACTGATTTGCTTGAGTTAATTTAATATCCAGCTACTTTGCTGAAGTTGTTTTTCAGCTTTAGGAGTTCTCTGGTGGAAGTCTTAGGGTCGCTTAAGTATACTATCATATCATCTGCAAATAGTGATATTTTGACTTCTTCCTTTCCAATTTGTATACCTTTGACCTCTTTTTGCTGCCTGATTGTTCTGGCTAGGACCAAGTACTATACTGAATAGATAGAGAGAGAGTGAGCAGCCTTGTCTGGTCCCCGATTTTAGTGGGATTGCTTCAAGTTTCTCTTCATTTAACATAATGTTGGTTACCAGTTTGCAGTATATTGCTTTCACTATGTTTAGGTATGGGCCTTGGATTCCCAATCTCTCCAAGACTGTTATCATGAAGGGATGCTGGATTTTTTCAAAAGCCTTTTCAGTATCTAATGAAATGACCATGTTTTTTTTTCCTTTAGTTTGTTTATGTAGTGGATTACATTGACAGATTTCCATATATTGAACCATCCCTGCATCCCTGGGATGAAGCCTACCTGATCATGGTGAATTATAGTTTTGATGCATTCTTGGACTCAGCTGGCCAGGATTTTGTTCAATAATTTTGCATCAATGTTCATGAGGGAGATGGTCTAAAGTTCTCCTCCCTTGTTTGGTCCTTGTTTGGTTTAGGTATAAGTGTTATTGTGGCTTCATAGAATGAGTTGGGTAGTGTTCCTTCAGTTTCTATTTCATGGAAAAGTTTGAAGAGTTGATCGGTATCAACTCTTCTTTGAAGATCTGATAGAATGCCCTGTTAAACCCAGCTGGTCCTGGGCTTTTTTTTTTATGGGAAACTATTAATGACTGCTTCTATTTCCTCAGGGCTTATGTGACTATTTAGATGATTTATCTGATCCTGTTTTAATGTTGGCACCTGGTATGTATCTAGAAATTTGTCCGTTTCATCCAGGTTTTCAAACCTTGTTGAGTATAAGCTCTCGTAGTAGGATATGATGATTTTTTGAATTTCCAGTTTCTGTTGTTATGTCTACCTTTTCATTTCTGATTTTATTAATTTGGGTAGTGCCTCTGTGCCCTCTGGTTAGTCTGGCTAAGGGTTTATCTATCTTGTTGATATCGTCAAAGAACCAGCTCCTTGCTTTGTTGATTCTTTGTATGGTTCTCTTTGTTTCTACTTGGTTGATTTCAGCCCTAAGTTTGATTATTTCCTGCCATCTACTCCTCCTGGGGATATTTGCTTCCTTTTGTTCTAGAGCTTTCAAGTGCACTCACTGTCAAGCTGTTAGTGTAAGCTCTCTCTATTCTCTTTTTGGAGGCACTCAGAGCTATGAGTTTTCCTCTTAGCACTGCTTTTATCGTGTTCTGTAAATTCTTGTATGATGTGTCTTAATTTTCATTAAATTCTAAAAAGTCTTTAATTTCTTGCTTTATTTCTTCCTTGACCAAGCTATCATTGAGGAGAGCATTGTTCAAGGTCTATGTGTATGTGTGTTTTCCATTGCTTTTGTTTGAGCTTAAAACCAGCTTTAGGTTGTGGTTATCTGATAAAATTCATGGAATAATTTCAATATTTCTGTATCTGTTGAGGCCTGTTTTATGACCAATTATATGGTCAATTTTTGAGAAGGTACCATGAGGTTCTGAGAAGAAGGTATATTCCTTTGCTTTAGGGTGGAAGGCCTTGTTGGGCATCAATGGGAGGAATGGTTCTTCGTCAAGTAAAGGTTCAACAGAGGCCTGAACAATGGGAAACCGAGTGGAGGGTGAGGGAGTGTGTTGGGTGGAGAGGCATATACATGGAGGCAGGGGGAAGGAGGAAGGGGAGGATTTGAGGGTCTTAGGGGAGGGGGATATCGGGAAAGGTTTTACCATTGGCAATGTAAATGAAGACAATATTCAATAAAAATAAATAAATAAATAAATAAATAAATAAATAAATAAATAAATAAATAAATAAAAAGGAAATATCTTGCAACAAGATACAATAAAAATTATAATGGACCTGTGGATTGGATCATGATTAAGTTTTATTTAACAGCTAATATCTACTTATACCATGTTTGTCTTTCTGGGTCTCTTGCCTCACTCAGAGATGCTAAGTAACAACAGGTACTCTGGGGGAATGTATGAACCTCCTTGGGAAGGGAAAATAGACTAGATTTTATGGGTGGACTGGGAGCAAGTGGGAACAGAAACAGGAAGGATCAAATGAAGGAGGGAGGGTCAGAAGGAGAGAGTATGGGGAGAGCTGACTAGAATTGGGGGTGTGTGTAGACAATATGGAATCCTAATGTAGTGAAATTTTTCTTGGAACCTATGAGGGATTCTATTGCTGTGAAGAGACACCATGACCACAGCAACTCTTATGAAGAAAAACATACAGTTTCAGAGCTTTAGTCCATTATTATCATGGTAAGGAAGCATGGTGGCATGCAGCAGACATGGTGCTGGAGAAGGAGTTGAGAATTCTACATCTGGATACATCTGGATATACAGGTGACACTAGGGCTGGCTTGAGCATCTGAGATCTCAAAACCTTCACCCCAATGACACACTTCCTCCAACAAGGCCACACCTCCTAATAGTGTCTCTTCCTATGAGCCTATTGGGGCCATTTCATTCAAATCATCACAGTAACCTCAGTAAGGACTCCTAGTGATGGAAGCTATGAAACCTGAACAGGCCATCTTCTGTAACTGGCAAGGCTTCCAGTGGTGGGGCTGATATAGCAACCCAGCTTTGAAATGTTGGACCTACAACTGTGCTGCCTACAAGTTATGCTGTGGCAATAGTGGCTCAGAGATTGTGGGAGTAGCCAACCAATGGCTGGTCTAACTTGAGACTCATACCACAAGATGTAGCTCATGTTTGACATTGCCTGTATAGTCAGGAAGAGGAAGCTGGGTGGCCCAGTGACATAAGGTAGAACCAAATACAATTAGCAAAAAATAAGTAAATATATTAAATAATTAATTAAAGTTAATGACTAAAAGTAAAATAATAAAAGTAAAAGTAAATATAGTAAAATAAATAATAAATAATAAAAATAATAAAACAAATATTTTTGAAGTAAAAATAAATAAAGGTGAATGAATAAATAAATAAGAATAAATAAAAGAAAAAGAAAGAAAAAACAAAAATGTCAATGAAATGGTTCCTAAGAATATTCTGCCATACTCATAGATTGATTCCTAGCCCAACTATCATCAGAGAGACTTCTTCCAGCAATTGATGGGAGCAAGTGCAGGGAGCCATAGCCAAACATTAGACAGAGCTCAGGGAGCCCTGCAGTAGAGGTAAAGGAAGGATTGTAGAAGGCACCAGGATTGAGGAAACCAGGAGAACACAGCCCACTGAGTCACCTCAGGGCTCATAGAGGCTTGCAGGAACTGAAATGGCAATCAAGGAGCCTGCAGGGGTCTTTGCTAGATCCTCTGCATATATTCTGTGGTTTTTTAACTTGGTGTGTGTGTGTGTGTGTGTGTGTGTGTGTGTGTGTGTGTGTGTATGTGTGTGTGTAAAACTCCTAAGGAACTGGGGTATCTCTGACCCTTTCTCTTGCCTGCTCTTGGGAGCTTTTCCTCCTCCTAGGTTTCCTCATTCTGCCTTGAGATTAAGATCTGTGCCTAGTCCTATTTCATCTTGTTATGCCATGTACAGTTGGTATCCCTGGGAAGCCTGCTCTTTTCTACAGGGAAACAGAGGAGCAGTCGATCTGGGGTAGAGAGAGTTGGTGGTAGAGGAGACTTAGATGAATGGAGTGGGGGGGGAGGCTACTGTCAAGATTTATTTTATGAGAGGAGAAGGAAAAATTTAATGAACAAGAATAAGAATATTTTCACTTTCTCCCCATATACTAGAATACAAACTTAAATGGACATTCTTTGCATATTACCAGATAGTTTCCATTTGGTAAAAGCACTATTCCTTTGAGGTTAGAAGTATAGAAGCCATTATGTTAATATAGATTTGTTTGCCTAGAACGCTATTGAATATGCTTATCTAGTAGAGTATCTTAAATATATTTTGTTTAAATTGAAGGGAAGTCTAGATTTTTTATGGGATGAAATGAATGTAAGCAAAATGCAGATTTGGAAGTATAGTTGAGAGGCATTGAAGAACGTGATAATCAACAAAACTCTAGGTGATGAATAAGCCCAATATTCAAATTAAATAAGATGTGTCATAAAGGGGAAGAATCTAATTCTACTTGATAAAACAAAATTTAGCAGGTTTTTTTCAGAACATTTCATTTTATCTGACATAACTCATAGAGGATGGCAATATTATCCAGTACAAAATTACTATACCTGCCATTCATTAACTACTAAAAATTTGGCAGTTACCATGAAAGGTGTTTTATACATGACATATTCAATTATCGTATAAAGCTAGTTTTTTAGTTAGGTCTCAATAATAGGATAGTATTGACTAGGTAGCTTTAACAAAAATAATTTACTACTTAATGTCATGTAGGACACAAAGCTAATGCCTAAGACAAAGAGCTAGCCAATTGAGTACCTGGTAACTGCTTAACATATTACCTTTATTGCTTCATTCTCATATAGTGTAGAGTGAGACACAATATTCTGGTCTTTTCTCACAAGGGATGTAATTTATCATAAAGTTTCTATCCTTATTGTTTAATCTAATTGTTATCAAGTGTAGTGGCACATATCTTTAATTTTAATACTTGGGAGGTTGGATCCACCTCTGGGCAGGCAGATCTCTTTGAGTTCAAGACCAGCCTGGTCTATAAAGTAAGCTCCAAGCCAGCCAAGGATACACAGTGAGACCCTGTTTCAGAAGCAAACACCTAAATAAAAGTACCTTCCTAAGGTCCCAATCACTCGTATTGTTACATTAGCAGTTATTTTTCAACTTCTTAGTTGTATGTGGTAGTGTTATTCTGTAATTTAAGCTGTACATGAAGATATGTCTGGAGAAATGCAATTTCAAGTCCAGTCTAGGCTGCAAAATAAGTTCATTACCAACCTGAGAAATTTACCCAAACATTATTTTAAAATGGAAATTTTGAAGCAGAATGCTAGGAAAGTTACTCAGTGATATTGTGCTTGCCTGGTTTGCAGAAGGCCCTGGACATTATACCCCTGTATCTTTCAAATGCAAATACAAACAAAAGAATAAAATGAATCAGCACATATAAATTAAAAAAAAAACAGAAAGACTGAGTCCATAACAAAGTTAAATAGACTTGCTTGTATGATAAATAAGCAAAACAAATCTCAAGTTTCAGGGGAGGAGAGATGGGTTAACAGTTAAGAGGACTTAGTGCTCTTGCAGAGGATCCAGGTTCAGTTTCCAACAACAACGAAGTGCCTGACAACCTTATGGATCTCCAGTTCCAGGGGCCCTGATGTTTTCTTTTGACCTCTATCAGCACCACACACACATAGGTTGTGCATACTCATACAAATACAGACACTCACACATAAATAGAAAATAAAAATAAGTTTAAAAATAATTTCGAGATTTGTATGATATTAAATGTTGGAGCAAGAACAGACTTCTAGTCTGACTCAATCTAGGTCCCGTGTGTGCTTCTCCTCTTGTTACAGCGAAGCTGACTTTTTGGTGTTTGTTTTTCCCCTCACTACTTTTGTTTTAAATTAGATATATTTTTATTGAAATTTTTGTATCTTTAAATCTTTCCCTTAATTGTAACCCAGATAATTTAAAAACACAGTGTGTGCTCAAAATACTGGATTGGATTCGCTGCTAGAGTAAAAAGAATATGAACATAAATGCGGGGTTTGGCTAAGAAAAATAAAGGTGGGAACTGGTAATATGGATAAGGAATGTATAAATATGTATTTTCTCTTAAAGTTTCTTCGTATTCTAAGTCCTCTTCCTTGATCTTCAACTCTACTTTCTTCTCCCTAAACTCCAAAGATACACCCCAGCTTTTCCCAATATTTGAAGGAGGATACTACTTGTGAATATTTACAGATGTGGCATCTGCTGTCAAACCTTTAAAGAGACAGGAGCCAAGATAAAGTTTGGCCTAATTACAGACTTGGGGCTAATTACAAATTGTGCAGAAACTTTATTTCTGAGTTAGCTCAAAGTTAGTGACGTCTAGACGGAGGATTTCAAAAGGCATGATTCACAGTATGGTGGAGTGACAGAGAGAATCCACTAAAATCACTTCAAGGATTAAATGTCCAATCTGCTTTTAAAACTGAGAAACTACACACCCCATGCCACAGGGGGCGCCAGAGAGGCGGGGCTTCCAGGTCGCCTCTCTCCAAGGTCCTTTCGTTTCCCTTGGCGATAGCGGTTACTTCCTTCTTCACAGTTTGAGGACCGGGAGGTGCTGAGGAGGCTTTCCGAGGCCTGTTACTCAACAAAACTAGGAAACAAGGTGAGGAGTTTCTGAGGCTGAGAAACAGCCTTCTCAGAACGGAGTTGGCTTTTGGTCTCGCCTTCGGTCCTTTAGGACTTCCCTTTACCACCAACGGCTCCCTTCTCAGTATAGTCCCACCTCAAAAATGAGGGCCCTTACACCACTAGGTCCTACGCATAGGCCGCTTGTTGACAGCCTTGGTTTACCTCAGGATTAAGCCCTCCTTCTCTATCCCTGAGAGCTTCCCTCTCTGTCACCCCTGCCTCCTCTCCCTGTCTTTGCTACTGTTCCCTACCGAACCCCTGCCCACAGCTCATGTAACCCCGGAGTGACCTTCCGGCTTTTCCCTTAGTTCAGCGCCATTTCAGAAGGCAGCCAGTTCTTAAAAGCGATATTGTTCTTAGTCTGTATTCTCACCCTACTGGAAGCCTGGAATTTATTTTCAGTTTTGTCCCATCTCAAAAAACAGCCAAGGTCCACTAAGTATTTTCTAACTGCCACTCTGCCAACGTTAAAGAAGAGGACCTGTCCCCCCCAGGAAAAAGCGCCCCTTTTAACAGCTTTGCTCCAACTCAGAGGAGCACCTTTATCTCACAGTATAGAATATTTTTTCCTAATTTTATCCACTGCTGAAAACACTCAGAGCAGTGAACACCATTTTTTATGTTGTTATTTTTTAATTAATTTACTTTTGAGATTATCACAGCATTCCACCATTTCCCTTCCTTCCTTTTTTGTTTTCCAAACACTTCCAATGTACCCACCTTGCTCTCTTTCAAATTCATGGCCTCTTTTTCTTTAATTATTATTGTTATTGGCGGGGGTGTATGTATTACTAAACACATAAATACAGTGTGACTTGTTATATGCATATAATGTTACACGCATGCTTATTTTCAGGGCTAAGTGTAGACAAATTTGACCTGAACAAGAAGGATACCAACAGCTATGGTAATGTACAAGGAAGAAAGGTCAGGAGTCTCCAACCCCAGACAAAAACTACAGTCAGTGACCACCAATTTTATCTATCTTTGTGCAGTATGAATACTATTTCTCCCTTCCCTGCCACACACTCCCTTTTTCTCAGACTCTGCTATCCCCACTAAAGAATCCACACTACACCTCAGGAAGCTAAGGAGTATTCACACTAGAGAACACCGCAGGGGAAAAAAAACATCATTAATAATAGTTTACCTTATTTTCAATTTAGAAAAGCCCTGAGAAGAATGGGCGAATTTAAATATGTTCTTTTATGCTTTAAGGGGTTCAAAAATGGACCAGTCAATAAAAATGTGGAGCCAGCAAAATTTTAGTAGAGGAAAGAACCCTATACTAACAATAGAAAAGGCAGAAAACCATAGCTGGATATACTCACAAAGACCCCATTTGAGGGTCTGAGAAAGCCAAGCATGGGTGTCCAGTGGATATGTACACTCTGTGATTATTAGAGACCCAAGGCTCTCAACCTGAGGGGAAAGGACAGTCATGTCAGCAAAAGGGGTAACACTATGTTATGTAGAGAATGAAAAAAAGCCTCAAGTGACTGCTTAGTGAATTACCCATCCCAATACAGTTGGGAAGCTCTCAGACTGCCACTGCCATCAATCTCTTGAGGAACAAGCATGGCTATTATGTTAACTACTATAAGAAGGGTCTTAAGAGTAATGAGATCTTTAGAGTGATCAGAAATTCCATTAGTCAGATAAGTATTCCAAGTATGGGCAGAAATCAAGAACTCCATAGGAGCAATCAGGGTACTTCTCCCATGCTAGGAACCTAGATTTTCTGTGTAGTATTAATGGGTCAGGCCTTCATTTACTCCCATGCTATAAGGCTGTAGCTGAAATAGTAGAGAGGGATTTGGGTTAGAGAAAATGGCCTAAAGATGTCTACACTACAGTTTAAGTACTATGTTGGGTGTGTGACAGGGAAGGGACAACTATTACTCAAACTTCACAGAGAGATAAAAATGGTGGTCACTGACTGTAGTTTTTGTCTAGGGTTGGAGCCTCATGAGCTTTCCTCCTTCCATATACAACAGAGTATCACAGAGAAAGAGTTGGCAAGTGGTAGAGGACAGAGGCTAAGGATTTCCAAGAATTTGCATGAAGATTGACATGGGGAACTAAGTGTGTATCCACAGTTCTAACAGCAGAAGGCATGAATGTCATCCCCCTGCATGCAGCCAAGCCCAGCACTGTTAGGGATGATAGGCTATGACATAAGATTACTCTTCCTTCTTTCTTAAGGAGCAGGCAGTTAAGAATAGAAGGCTAGTAGGTTCCTAAAGAAGTGTTCTCATAGAAACATGAAGAAGCAGACTTAGTTAAACACAAGGAGGACTCCGCCTAATGAAATTCTCATATACTTTCATTTTTCTCTCATCAGGTATCTGCATCACCAGCATCCGACAGATACATCTTGCTATTGTCACTAGCCAGGGTCATCATGCCTCGTGGTCAGAAGAGCAAGCACCATGCTCAGGAGAAACAGCTCCAAACCCAAAGTGAGGCTCAGGCTTGTGGAAATGATCAGGCAACAGCAGAAGAAAAACCAAAGGCAGCAAGAGAGTCCTCTGCTGCCTCACAGAGGCAGCCTAGGGCTAAGTCTTCCAGCACTCCCAAGGCAAGTCAGAAAGCAACACCATCTGCCAAAATTATTCTGAGTAGTTCTTCCTCAGAATCAGATGAAAGTTCCTATGAGGACTTTGAGCCAAGTATGCAAAAGGAGCGCCCTTTTCTGCACCAAGATCTGATAGCAAGGAGGGTGGCAATCGTGTTACAGTACCTGCTCCACAACTACAATTTGAAGCAGCTCACGACCAAGGAAGAAATGCTGAAGGTTATCACCAAGAAGTATGAAAAAGACTTTCCTGAGATCCTCAGGAAAGCCTCTGAGAAGCTCGAGGATGCCTTTGCAGTGGAAGTGAGGGAAGTCAACTCCAGTCAGCCCTCATACAACCTCATCAGCAAGCTGAAACTCCCCAACAATGGGAGGATCCGTGCAGGCAAAGGCTTACCCAAGACCGGTTTCCTGATGAGTGTCCTGGGCATCATCTTCATTCAGGGCAACTGCGCCAGTGAAGAAGACATGTGGGAAATCCTGAAGAAGAAGCAAATCTACCCAGGGAAGAAGCACCGCATCTTTGGTGAGCCACGGAAGCTCATGACCCAGTATTTGGTGAAGCTGAAGTACCTGGAGTACCGGCAGGTGGCCGACAGTGATCCTCCACGCTACGAGTTCCTGTGGGGTCCCCAAGCCCATGCTGAAACAAGCAAGATGAAAGTCCTGGAATATTTGGCTAAGATCAACAAAACAAAGCCTAGTGCCATCTCAGCCCTTTACCAAGAGGCTTTGAAAGATGAGCAGGAGAGAGCAGAAGCCAGGGATGAAGATAATACTGACACCACTGACCAGTCTACTGAAGATTCCCCGGAAAAATCTCCAGCAGCTTCTACCACCCCTGTTGATGCTTGAAGTTGTCCTGCCATCAAGAGATTTTCTTGAAAGTACAAAATAATCTTAAGAGTTAGTAAGTCAGTAAACTGGGACTAGCAGGGAATTATCAACATGGTTAAGCCTAGTTTCCTTTAACTGCTTTCTTTCTTTGGTTTGGTAAAGTTAAATGTAATAAATGCAAGAAAATATTTTTCCTGGCTTGTAAAATACATAGATAAAAGTCAAGTGTTTATGAATTATACGTTGTGTTTATTTATCTGCGACAAACATATATTATGTTCAGAAGTCCACGTAAAGGTCTTAGAAAGGTAATATAATGATCCAGTCTCCAATCTTAGACTTTTTGAGCCAAATTCTGCAGTTGTGCCAGTAGAACTGAATTTTCCCTTTCTGAGTTAATGTAAAGTAAAAATGGTGTAAGGTTTATGGTGCTTTCTTACAAAAGCAATCAAGTTGAAGTTCTTTGAGCAAGGCATGTGGTGGATATGGAAGAGTCAAATTCCAATGTAATTTTCATCTGTCAGTCATGTAGGTGTTGGGCTAACTGGACTTTTAAAGTAGTGAATAAATACCATGACCTTACATGGTATACCTTGGAGTTTAGGGTCAAAATTCTGTAAGTCTATGCTAGCAGCTCATATAAAATATACACTGGGGTTGGGGTGGAATAGAAGTGTAATCACCTCAATTGACATTTAATTTTCACAGTTCTGGATACGGAAAAGTGCAAGATCAAGGTGACCCAGTTTATAAATAACGCTACTCTTATTTACGATTTTGAGGGTGGGCAAGAACAGGGAAGTAAGTAAGGAATGGACAAAGTTAAAGGGCAAGTGAAGAAAGGGAAGGAAGGCAGTGGGAAATAAGGAGGAAATGAGTCAGTCAGTCAGGGAGAGGAAAAGTAAAAAGAGGATGAAGAGGCGACTACAAGATTGAGTGAGAAAAAGCTATACTCTTCCTTGTTTTAGCATAACTGACACTAAAATTGGAGGTAAGGCTCTCACTCTACCCTAAATGGGATGTTTTCATCAAACCCTTCCCCTAAGGGCTCAGAAATTTATGTGAAAGAGGGTGCAAAATTATCTTAAGAGCTAGAGGTAGTAGTTGAGTCCAAGGAAACATTGTTTCAGACACAACTGGAAGGATGTACATATGAACACAGAAAGACTGTGGTGGCATGCATATGTCTTTGGGTTCCAGTTTTACTTCTTTCCTTAGGGTGTCCAGGCACTATTCTACACCAGGCAGGGAAGGATAGAGTCCAGACCCTATGTGCCAGCAAGATCCAGTCCAGCAGTGAATGCAGGCATAGGGGCAGGGGGTATTTCTCCATTTTTCCCAGTGTTACAGTTCTTTCAGATGACATTCAACTAAACAGCTCTCTCAGACTGTATCCAAAAAAAAAGGGTGGACTTTTTACTGGGTGAACAAGGGCTATACTGTATAAACCTTGGAAAGTGGGGAAGGGATTCTTCTCAGGATGAAATTTCATTACTGAGGTTTAAGGTGCTGCCTTAAGGGCCTTATTTGCATAGAGAGGCATTCCAGGAAGTTGAGCCTGTAATTTCACTTATGTGACATTCCTGGGGTAGAGTGGGGGGGCGTTGGGCTCCCCAGATAAGGTAGAGAAGAGGAATCCCTGCTGTCAAAAGGAGCCCTCCATTTTGTGCTGAGCTCAGGGGAGATGTCCAGACATGGTGGACTACTACCTTTAAATAGCAGGATTTTTCAACATCCATTGACAGCATTTGACATGTACTGTGAAAAGAAGATCCTAATTCATAAGAACATACTAGGTTATCTTGATTTTATTTTCCCAAATATTTATCAAAGGCTACATTTTTTTTAACTCAATAATGACTAAAATGAGATAACTGAATAGAAGGACATCTTGCAGGCAGTGGAAGGATCTGTGACTCATCACAAATTTTAAGATGCTGAATTGTAGTCTTCTGGGACAGCCTATCCCACACTCAAATCAGTGCTGTCACATTGACATTTAACATGGTTGAACTTCTTAAAAAGAACTTTTGCTCTGTTTACTATACTAACATTTAGAACTATTCTTTATGTTCTAATACCTTCAAGATATGAATATAAGGTGCTCGACTACAAGTAGATGTGTCATACAGCTTTCTGACTCTCTGCCAAGGGTATCCAGATGCCACCAGCACACTGCCCCAGAGGAGGTAGAGCAAAGGTCATAACTCGGAGTCTATAGCCCTTGTTTCACTTTAGGGTATCAGATTCACAACACTGGATGTGGAACAGCAGGGTCAGGGACAAAGGTTGTGGTTCCTGGTCTCCTGTCTGGGTACCTGGGTGATGCTGGTATACTACCTGGAGAGGAAGTCAGGAGCAGGGGGACTTCCTCAAGCAGTCTACAGCCCTTGAGGGCTCTATACACCAAGCAAGAAGAAAGAAGCAGAGCGGGAGACAAGCAGGATCTGGTCCCATTGGAGGTGATTACCAAGTACTTGAGGGGTAGGAGAAGAGAAAAGCCATCTTAGGGAGTATTAGCTGTAGCTCTTTTAGGATAAGGCCTTTCCCACTGCTATATTTAAAGAACAGCACTCTGATATATCCCTGCTTGTTCATGTTGCTTTATTAGGGGTGGATATAGGCACATATACTTTATTGGGGTGAACCAGGGATTATATAACTCTTGGAGGAAGGGTGTGAGAATACCTAGGAAGGAAAGTTCATTGGTTAAAGGCTAAGGCTATCTAAATAATTCATTAGCATGGAGAAGATCTCCAAGTGCTATGCAACTTAACTGTCATGTTGGATGTCATGGTTATGTGTTCCAGAGCAGGTACAGAGACAGGTAGGGAGCAGCTCTACTCCTGCCATTCTCAAATCTTTGAGATTCTGAGCTCAGTCATAAGATTTTTACCAGTTCTTATGCCTATCTGGTATCATTGTCCCACATGTCCTACATAGATATGTCAACTGGGACCAATATAATAATTATTTTCCAAAGATTAGGGATTGTTTTCCAGCTATGTACTCTAACCAGATAGTACCAGATTCACTTGCTGGATGCTGAGCTTGAAGTTGTCTTTTTAAGACTAGTAGATAGAACAGTGAGATTAGAGGCTAGATATACACTTGTCTAGTGCATTTTTCACTACTACTTGAAGAGACACTCTGCATTTAGTTTATTTTTTTCTTATTATTCTAAAATGGCTCTCAGACAATAAAATGCCAAAGTAGTAGTCAGTGGTGAAAACAAGTCCAGAAAGAGCAAGTGAATAGATAAGAAGTTAAAATGTAGATATTGGTCTTATGCTTCATTTTCCTAGGTCCATTGTACCTGAAAGGCAACAGGACACAGGAGCTGATAGTCTGCCTACCTCCAGGTTTTTGTACTTTAAAGTATCCTTTCCCAGGATCTTCCCCTGTATTCACTCCTTCCGCATCTGGAGCCTGATCTGTTGTACAACTTTTTATTGCATCTTTCTCTGGAGGTTATAGTCTACCCTCACTGAAGTGGACAGGCTCTGGCATACAACCCTGACAGAATACCCTAACTCCAGGGTGCTGTCATCATTATCATGGATGTGTATCAACTTCAAATTCCACTTTACATGACACATTAGAAACAGCATTTACCAAATGAAAACAGGCAACCTCCAGAGGTAGGAGGTTGAGGGGACCCTTCAGAATCTACCAGAGACCTGGGAGGTGAGAGACTCTCAGGACTCAAAGGGAGGAAGGGACCTTACATGAAATGCCTGAGGGAGAGGGAACTTGTAAAGCTCAACTCCAGCAGAAAGACAGGGCATCAAGTGAGGGAGAGGGGGGTCATCCCACAGTCAAAATATTTGACCCATAATCAGTCCTGTCTGAAGGAGCTACAGGGACAAAATGGAGAAGAGCCTGAGGGAAAGGAGTTCCAGTGACTGGTCGAAAGTGGGATCCAGCTCAAGGGGAGGTTCCAAGACCTGATACTATTACTGAGGCTGTGGCGTGCTCACGAAATTGGTCTATCATGACTGCCCTCTGAAAGACCCAACAAACAGCTGAAAGAGTCAGATGAAGATATTTGCACCCAACCAATGGACAGAAGCAGCTGACCCCTGTGGTTGAATTGGGAGAAGCTGAATGAAGCCGACGCGGAGGGTGACACTATAAGTGGACTAACTGTCTCAATTAATCTGAACCCCTGAGATCTCTCAGTTACTGAACCACCAAACATGCACAATACACCAGCTGATATGAGATCCCCAACACATATACAGTAGAGGACTGCAGGATCTGTGTTCAGTCAGAAAAGCTGCACCTAACCTTCAAGAGATGGGAGATCCCAGGGAGTAGAGAGGTCTGGTGGGGTTGGAGAGTGAGTGAGGACATCCTCTTAGAGACAGGGGAGGCAGGCAGAGAAGGTATGGGATGTGGAACAGTCAGAAGGGAGGGGAACAAAATCTCAAATGTAAAAAAAAAGAGTGTGGACAAGGGTGGGACGAATAAAATATGGAGTGTAGAAAATTAATTAATTAATTAAAAAAGATTAAATAAAAATTAAAAAATCTTCTCTTTCTCTCTTATTTTTTATTAGTTATTCATTTTCTTTTCCTTATGACTTTTCAAACATTCCATCTTTACTAGTTTAAATAGTTTCAAGGTATGTTTCTAAACCTTTAGTTTGTATACTTGTTATTATGTATTAAGTATAAAGGCAGACTTTATATTTATGAAATAAATTTAGAAACTTTGCTTTTGACATTTTTTTTTGATCCAGCTAACAGGAGAAATGCTAACTTTCATGATTCTAATGTGTTTCACTAGTTTTGTTTCTTTCCATATACTCCAACTACAGATAGCAAAAGGCACCAATACTGCTGGATTAAAAGAAAATATTGCTAAATGTTACTCTTCAAATACTAAGATTTTAAACATCAATAGAAATAATTCTTTCTGATTATATGAAATTAACACTTTTTTAAAATTATTTTTTAATTATATATTTTTATTTTCTATATTCTTTGTTTACATTCAAAATGATTTCCCATTTCCCGGATCCCCCCTCCCCATATGTCCCATAAAACTTCTTCTCTCCATCCCTTTTCCAATCACCTCCCTCCTTTTTTTCTCTGTCCTTATATTCCCTTCCAATGCTAGATCAATCCTTTCCAGGATCAGGACCCTCTCCATACTTCTTCATGGGAGTCATTTGTTATGCAATTTGTGCCTTGGGTATTCAGGGCTTCTGGGCTAATTAATATCCACTTATCAGAGATTGCATTCCATGTGTATTCTTTTGTGATTGGGTTACCTCACTTAGGATGATATTTTCCAGATCAAACCATTTGCCTAAAAATGTCGTGAATTCATTGTTTTTAATTGCTGAGTAGTATTCCATTGTGTAAATATAACACTTTAAAATTATTTATTTTAATTGTTTTACAATGTACAGCATTTTATCCTCAGTCTCACCAAATAGTCTTAAAATAGTTTGCCTAAAAGTAGAGATTCTTGATCTTCTGTGACTAGTGCTGTCATTATACAAGGCCAATCACTTTATCTTTGAGAACCCAAAAGCTAGTTAGCAATGATTTGTTCCAAAATGTACCTGGTAACTGTCAAATATCTGGTACTGATCCACCAGGCTATGAGTCCCTATGAGGTTCCAATACTCAAGCTAAAAATACCAAGTTTGATGATGGTTTCCCCTGGGATTAGTAATACCACACCTTTTTAGTTCCATAATACCTTAAGAGGAAATTCTGAGTGATCAGGCAGAAGAATCAGCAAGGATAGCTATAGATTGGCCTGGTGTTTCTCATAAGTCTAGATTTCATCCCAAGGTTGTGTCCAGCAGCTTGTTCATCCATAGTCATCTCATTTGGGGTAGCATGAGGTACAGTTTTCACTTCCTGTTCATGAGGAACATTTAGTCTTCTCAGAAGTTAAGACTTTATTGACTGGAGAACAAAAATTAAAAAGGGGATTTACCCTATACTGCTTAAATGAATAACCTTTTTAGTGTTCATACTTTAAGTGAAGATTATTTTGCTTCAAATAATCTTTTTTGTCTATTTATTTATTTATTTATTTATTTCACTCCAGATTTTATTCCCTCTCTGTCCACCCTCTGACTGTTCCATATCCCATACCTCCTTCCTACCCACTATCTCCATGAGTTTGTCCCCACCCCCACCCCACCCAAGCAGACCTCTAAACTCCCTGGGGCCTCCAATGTCTTGAGGGTTAGGTAAACCCAGACCCCGCAGTCCTCTGCTGTATATGTGTTGGGGAATTCATATCAGCTGGTGTATACATCCTGGTTGGTGGTTCAGTGTTTGAGAGATCTTGCGGGTCCAGGTTAATTGAGACTGCTTGTCCTCCTATAGGGTTGCCTTCTTCCTCAGCTTCTTCCAGCTTTTCTCTAATCCAACACCAGGGGTCAGCAACTTCTGTCCATTGGTTAGGTGTAAATATCTACATCTAGCCCTTTCAGCTGCGTGTTGGGTCTACCAGAGGGCAGTCATGATAGGTCCCTTTTTGTGAGTGCTCCATAGCCTCAGTAATAGTGTCAGGCCTTAGGACCTCCCCTTGAGCTGGATCCCACTTTGGGCCTGTCACTGGACCTTCTTTTCCTCAGGCTCCTCTCCATTTCCATCCCTGCAATTTTTTCAGACAGGAACAATTATGGGTCAGAGTTTTGACTGAGGGATGGCAACTCCGTCCCTCACTTGATGCCCTGTCTACCTGTTAAAGGTGGGCTCTATAAGTTCCCTCTCCCTATTGTCAGGCCCAAAAATATGTAATGGAAAAAAGAAAGCATCTTCAATAAATGGTTCTGGTCTAACTGTATTAAAGTAAACCCATATTTGTCAACTTGTCCAAGTGGATCATGGTACTCAACATAAAACCAGGTAGACTAAATCTAATAGATGAGAAAGTAGGAAATAACCCTGAACTCATTGGCACAGGGGGGGAATTTCCTAAACAGAACTACCATGGATCATACTCTAAGACCATGAATTGAAAAATGGGATCTCATGAAACTGGAAAGGTTCTATAAGACAAAGAACATAGTCAATAAGACAAATCAGCAACCTACAGATGGGGAAAAATCTTCACTAACCCCACATCTGAAAGAGAACTAATATCTAAAATATATAAAGAACTCAAGAAGCTAACTACCAAAAGGAAGAAGAAGAAGAAGAAGAAGAAGAAGAAGAAGAAGAAGAAGAAGAAGAAGAAGAAGAAGAAGAAGAAGAAGAAGAAGAAGACAACAATGGTATAGAACTAAACTGAGAAGTCACAACAGAGGAATCTCGAATTGTAGGGAGCTGTTTGCTACCACACCCTTAAAATGGCTCTGGTTTCCGATTTCCGATTTCCGCCTTCCTGCTGGCGGGCTCCCAGTCGTAAACAACTCCTTATTTGGCTGAAGCCTGTCGAGTCTTGTGCCTTCCGCATGGATACAGCCTATCAGCAATGCCCACGTGGCTAAGCCTGATTGGATAGCTATCAGTATTTAAGGGCTTGGCTTATGCTGTCCGGGGTCAGAAGAAGCTTGTACAGGGATCCTGAGTAAACTGCTTGAAGAACATCTTCCTGTGTTGCGTCATTCCTTGCTGGCAAGGGTGGTTGCGACAACTGGTGCCAAAACCCGAGAACTCTCCTTGTTCGGGGTTCGAAGATCAGAATTTCTTGCAGTCAGGGTAGTGCACTGGTAAGTTCCCAAGGTAAGTTGGGACATAAGGGACCATGAAAAGCGGGTAGCCTGCTCTTCTCTGTAGACAAAGAGGGAGCAAAAAGTTTGCGGAAAGCAAACCGAAAGTAAAGTCCACAGTCTTGCGGAACGAGGTTTAAGTTCGCGGATTAGAGACCCAGTGGAAAATAAAAGGGTTACAATTTATGGACCCTGCTCTGATGGCAGTGTCCTACATTTTTGCCTGCATTCTTTTTTGGGGAATCGTGTTCTGGTTTTGCTGGCCAACATGCACCCCCAGTGATTGCAAGTAAAAGGACTTAATTTTTAAAATGGGGACCTCATAGTCTCATCCAATTTTTCTGGCTCTTCAGGAGCTGTTTTTATCAAAGAATTTAAAGATCAAGAAATCAACCTTAGAGAGATTTCTTAATGAATGTGATACCATGGCACCCTGGTTCGCTGTTTATGGCAGCCTAACGGTCGCCTGCTGGGATAGGTTAGGGAAGGATCTGGACTTTGCCTGGGATCAGGGCACACTCAAAGGAAGAGTAAGACCTATTTGGAAGCTTGTTAGGGGCTGTTTAGAAGATAAAAAATGCTGTAAGACCGTAGAGGATGGACAAACTGCTTTAGAAATCTTACAAGAGGAAAGATCAGAAAAGGCAGAGAGTGTTAAAGAAAAAGGGGCAAAGTCTCTCTACCCTGCCTTAGAAGGGCTAGGAGATTTCAGTTTGGAAGATTCTGATCTTGAGGAGGAGAAGATACATGCTCTGGTTGAACAGTCGGAGGGAGCGAGCCTAAAACAGAGGAAGAAACTTAGAGATAAGTCAGGGGTGGCTGCGCCATCAATGGGTGTGGCCATCCCCACCCTGCCAGCACCTTCCACTCCTCCACCTTATCTAGAGACTACCCAGTATACAGGGAGTTCCTTTTGTCCGCGAGTTTGGTCACTTTAGACTTTAAAGTTATCAAATCTCTGGCCGAATCAGTTCGAAATTATGGAACATCCGCTGCCTTCACGGTGGCTCAAGTTGAGGCTCTCACTAGGCACTGTATGACTCCTGGGGATTGGAGTTCGTTGGTTCGTGCCTGCCTAAGCCCAGGACAATACCTTGATTGGAGAGCATTCCTTATAGAATTTGCAACTGAGCAGGAAGCCGCTAACTTAGCGGCTGGCAACCCACGATAGGATAGGGATATGCTCCTGGGTCAAGGAAGGTATGCCAACCAACAGACTGGTTATCCGGTGCAAGTATACAGTCAAGTCAATGATATTTCCATAAAAGCTTGGAAGTCCCTCCCCAATAAAGGGGAGGTAACAGGAAATCTTACTAAGGTTATTCAAGGGCCTATGGAGCCTTTCTCTGATTTTGTTCTTCGACTCCTCGAGACTGCCACCAGAATTTTTGGCAATGTGGATTTGGCAGGGCCCCTAATAAAACAGCTTGCTTCTGAACAATGCACAAAGGAGTGTCCTGCGGCTATAACGCCGTTCAAAAACAAGGGGATAGAGGAATGGATGAAAGTGTGCAAAGAGTTAGGAGGGCAGCTGACTAATGCAGGTCTTGCTGCTGCGGCGGTGGTGCAATTAACACAGAACAGGAAGTCACAGTCAGGAGCTTGCTTCAGGTGTGGAAAACTGGGCCATCTTAAGAAACAATGTCTGGAAAGAGGAAGCACAGGAATGGGCAGAATTCCACGCCCTAGACAACCTGGGTTGTGTCCCAAGTGCAAAAAGGGAAATCACTGGGCTAATGAGTGTAGGTCCATTAAGGACATACATGGACAGCCCCTTCCGCCTGGCTATGGAGGCGCTCAGCCAAAAAACGGCCAGCGGGGCCCTTGTCCCCAGGGCCCACAAATATATGGGGCCATAGAGGAACAAACCACGAGTCCCGCATCGGAGAGATGGCTGTCCCTTCGCCATCCAAGGGACCGCGGAGAGCCAATGCATGTTCTGCAGGATTGGACCTCCGCTCTACCTCCAGGCTCGTATTAACTCCTCAAATGGGAGTCCAAATAATTGATACTGATTTTAAAGGACCCCTTGACCCTGATACCGTGGGCCTACTCATTGGTAGATCATCCACTGCTTTGAGAGGCTTAATAGTGCACCCGGGGATTATTGATCCAGATTTTAAAGGAATAGTCAAGATAATGGTAGAGTCCCCAAAAGGAATTACAGTTATTTCCCCAGGAGATAGAATAGCTCAGCTCATTGTGCTCCCTAGTTTGCATGCAAAGTTTCCAGCTCAGAAAATAAATGGGGGGGGGGGGGGAGAAGGGTTCGGATCCACTGACAATGACCTTACATTTTTGGCACTGGATTTAGACCTTTGCCCCACTGTAGAGTTGCAAATTGAAAATAGACGAATTCAGGGGCTACTGGACACTGGAGCTGACAAAAGCATAATAGCTAAAAAGGATTGGCCGGCAAGCTGGCCAATCCAGATCTCCTCTCAGACTTTACAGGGCTTGGGTTATGCAAAGGCCCCAGATATTAGTGCAAGACAGCTCAAGTGGCAAGATCAGGAAGGACACTCTGGCGTAATACAGCCCTATGTCCTAGATTTGCCAATCACCCTATCGGGGAGGGATTTGCTAAAGAATATGGGCTATAAATTAACCAATGAATATTCAGAAGTCTCTCAACAACTCATGAAACAGATGGGGCATTATCCCGGAAGGGGCATTGGGAAATTTTTACAAGGAAGAACTAGCCCAGTTGTTGCTCAACAAAGACCCGATTGGCAAGGTCTGGGTTTTTCCTAGGGACCGTTGAGGAGTGTATTCCCATCACATGGAAGACAGAGGAACCCGTGTGGGTTTCTCAATGGCCCCTTTCCTCTGAAAAGCTTGCAGCAGCTCATTCCTTAGTAAGTGAACAGCTCTCTCTTGGGCACATTCAAACCTCAGTATCTCCTTGGAACACACCCGTTTTCGTTATAAAAAAGAAAACAGGAAAATGGAGGCTGCTTCATGACCTCCGCGCTATTAATCAACAAATGCAAGTGATGGGTCCAGTGCAGCGAGGCCTTCCCTTGTTGTCTGCCTTACCTAGCCATTGGCCAGTCATAGTAATCGATATAAAAGACTGTTTCTTTTCAATCCCCCTCTGCATTAAAGACAGGGAGCGGTTTGCATTTACCGTCCCTTCCTGTAATCATGAGGAACCTGATAAGAGGTATGAATGGAAAGTGTTACCCCCAGGGCATGGCTAATAGCCCCACTATGTGTCAAGTATTTGAGAGTGCTGTCATCGCTCCTCTAAGAGAGCAATATTCCAGAGTAAGATGCATCCACCACATGGATGATATCCTTCTAAGTAATAAAGATGAGAAGGTTTTGGATCAGGCTTATGAAGAGCTAATAAGATTATTGAGAAGAAAGCAATTGTTTGTTGCCCCTGATAAGGTTCAAAAAACCAGTGTAGTCTCTTATTTAGGAGCAATATTGGATCCTCTTACAGTAGTCCCACAAAAGATTGAAATTAGAAAGGATAATCTCAAGACACTTAATGACTTTCAGAAGTTGTTGGGTGATATAAACTGGATCCGAAGATATTTGAAAATACCTAATTATGAATTAAGGCCATAATTCAATCTTTTGGCTGGTGATTCAGCCCTGGATTCTCCTAGACAATTAACTAAGGAGGCTCGAGTGGCCTTGAGGAAGGTAGAGCAAGGACTACAGGATGCAGTACTATATCGTTGCACAGAGGACTTGGATACCATCCTGTGCATTCTGCCTACATTTGTGCAGCCTACAGGGCTGTTATAGCAGGCAGGGCCCTTATTATGGATTCATCCTAAAGCCTCACCAGCAAAATTTATAGAGCATTACCCCACTGCTGTTGCAAAATTGGCCCTTAATGGAATACATCCGTGCATGCAGTTTTTTGGGAGATATCCAGCCTCCCTGATTATTCCATATACTGCTTTTCAAGTGCAAGTATTATGTGGAGCAATTGATGACTGGGCCATATTGCGCTGTAGTTTCCATGGTATTATAGATAATCATTATCCCAAGCATCCTTTGCTTTTATTTTTTAAAGAACATCCTGTTGTGTTTCCAAAAGTAACTGCACAAAATCCTTTGCCAGATGCTCCCAATATATTTACAGACAGATCAAAAACTGGATGTGGGGTGTATATGGTAGAACATCAGAAACCAGTCCTATATCAATTCCAGCCAAATTCTCCACAGGTGGTTGAGTTGCAAAATCAACTTGGAAGTCTTTAAAAAATGCCTTTTTCCCTTCAATTTGCTTTCCGATTCGGCATATGTGGTAAATGCTGTAAAAATTCTAGAGGTGGCCGGACCTACAAAACAAAACAGTACTGTTTGTCAGTTACTGAGGGAGTTACAAAAGATCATTTGGCTGAGAGAGTCAACATTTTTTATACAACATATTCGAGCTCATACAGGCTTGCCTGGCCCATTAAGAGAAGGAAATGATCTGGTTGATCATTGCACTAGAATAGAATATGCCTTTTTGAGTTCTGTTTTAGAAAATGCCCAAATTTTTCATAAGCAATTTCATGTTCCTTCAAAGACCTTGCAACAAAGGTTTGGATTATCCCGAGCAGATGCCAGACAAATTGTGCTCGAATGTCAACAATGTGCTGTGTATAATCATCCCCCTAGTTTAGGAATTAATCCAAGAGGTTTGCTACCTTAAAAAATTTGGTAGATGGATGTTACTCATATTTCTGAATTTGGACCTTTAAAATATGTTCATGTTTCTGTGGATACTTGTTCTGGCATCATTCATGCTACAGCCTTGAGTAGAGAGAAGACATGTAACGTTATTACACATTGCCTTGAAGCATGGGCGGCTTGGGGGCAACCTCAACAGCTTAAGACAGACAATGGCCCTGCCTATACAGCTCAGTCTTTTCAATCCTTTTGCAAGCAAATGAATATAATCTTGAATCATGGTCTACCCTATAATCCTCAGGGCCAAGGCATTGTTGAACGTGCTCATTGTACCCTTAAGGAGTGTTTAACAAAACAAAAAGAGGGAATTGGGTATGGTAGAACACCCAAAGAATGACTCTCATTGGCATTATTTACTTTACATTTTTTGAATCTGGATAATGATGGTTTGGCTGCAGCTGATCGGCACCAATGCCCTAATAATACCTTGAAGGGTTATGTTAAATGGAAGGATGTGCTTACTGGATTATGGCATGGCCCTGATCCAGTGTTGGCGTGGGTGAGAGGTTCTGTTTGTGTGTTTCCTCAGAATCAACAAGATCCACTGTGGGTACCTGAGCGGCTGACCAGACGTTGCAATAAAAATGAAGATCCTCCTGCTATTACTGATTTTCAGCGAGACTTTGATGCTGGTGTAGATGGAGCCAAGATGGGCAATCTTGTCGGTATTCCCAAGACCCATGCAGTTACGCCATGATGCTAAGCTGTTTCCTTGTCTTTTTAGTTCTAACAAGTCTCTTGATATACTTTATTCACCTTTAGATGAAGAGGAGGGAAGTGTAAATGAAAAGTATGCCCTTGCCATCCTTTTGATAGTACTTTCAATTGTTTGCCTGTGGTGCATCTGCAGAATGAGGTTTATCCAACAAAGACAGGTTGCAATGATGGTACAGGCATTCACAGCCATTGAAACTGGACAGTCCTCCCAGGCCTGGCTGGCAGCCATGAAGGCCTAATAAGATGCTTTCCACGCTCAGGATGCGAGGCTAAGCACTGCACTCAGGGGCCCATGATTGGAGAGCCCTTGAGGGGAGCATGTTTGACTGCACACAGGTTGGTACCCCAGAACCCATCTCTGAGCAAAAGGTACCGGACGGGATTGACGAAATCCACTGGGCTGATGGCTCAGAAGGGTATCTAAACAAGGTCCACGAGTCCACCCGATGGACAAACAATATATCAGAGGTCAAACCTCTACTCTCGCCTGAATGCGTGTTTAAAAAGAAAAAGGAGGAACTGTAGGGAGCTGTTTGCTACCATGCCCTTAAAATGGCACCAGTTTCTGCTTTCCACCTTCCCGCTGGTGGGCTCCCCATTGTAAACAACTCCTTATTTGGCTGAAGCCTGTTGAGTTTTGCGCCTTCCGCATGGATACAGCCTATCAGCAATGCCCATGTGGCTAAACCTGATTGGTTAGCTATCAGTATTTAAGGGCTTGGCTTATTCTCTCCCGGGTCAGAAGAAGCTTGTACAGGGATCCTGAGTAAACTGCTTGAAGAAGATCTTCCTGTGTTGCTTCATTCCTTGCTGGCGAGGGTGGTCACGACATCGAATGGCTGAGAAGCACCTAAAGAAATGTTCAAAGTCCTTAGTGATCAGAGAAATGAAAGTCAAAACGACTCTGAGATTCTACCTTACACTGATCAGAATGGCTAAGATCAAAACCTCAGGTGACAGCACATGTTGGAGAGGATGTGGAGAAAGAGGAACACACTCTCCATTCCTGGTGGGATTACAAACTGGTACAACCACTCTGGAAATCAATCTGGAGGTTCTTCAGAAAATTAGAAATAGATTTAACTGAAAGGTATACCACTCTTGGGAATATACCCAAAAGATACCCCACTATGCTACAGGAGCACATGCTCCACTATGTTCAAAAAGACGTTATTTGACAACCAGAAGCTGGAAAAAAACCCAGATGTCCCAGGACAGAAGAATGGATACAGAAAATGTGGTTCATTTGCACAATGGATTACTACTCAGCTATTAAGAACAAGGACATCCTAAAGTTTGCAGGCAAATGGATGGAAGTAGGAAATATCATACTGAGTGAAGAAACCCAGATCCAAAAAGACATGCATAGTATGTATTCACTAACAAGTGAATATTAGCCAAAAAAAGTACAGAATACCCAAGATGCAGTCCACAGAACTCAAAAAGGTCAACAAGCTGAACAGCTCAAGTGAGGATGCCTCAGTCCCACTTTGGAGAGAGAAGGAAGCAATCACAAATTGGGAGGGAGAGAGGGACCTGAGAGGGAAAGTGGATAGGGATGAGGTGGGGTAGGGGAGGGAGGGAAACTTGTTCTGGTATTGGGTGAGGGAAAAGGACTGAGGTCATGAGGGCCAGCAGAAAGAAGAGAAGGAGATAGGAGGTTAGGGGGACCCTCCAGAATGAACCAGAGACCTGGGAGGTGAGAAACTCTCAGGACTCAAAGGGGAGAGACCTTAGATGAAATACCTCAAATAGTCTTGTCAATTGTTTTGTTCTCATACAATCTAGTGTGCAATTTAGTGTAAAAAAAATCCAAATTCACAAACCATGTTTTGTTTTTGTTTAAGACATAGTATTGGGTAAGGTGGAAAGCCAAAGGAACCCCACAGTAAAAGAATTATTTCACACTGTAAATGACATGAATAAAGAAAAAAGTGAGGCTGGAGAGATGACACAGATATTAAAAGCACCTACTACTCTTGAAAAAGAACCACCCAGGTGTGTTTTCTAACCCCTACACTGTGTAAGATACAATAACACTTAACTCCAGTTACAGTATGTACAGTCATTGATACATACACATAATAATAGCATGTTTAGGGATAAGTATGGAAACCAGCGTGGAGGTTCATTTAAAAGGTTAAAATTGATCTGCCTCAAGATCCAACTATACTACTCTTGTGCATATACCCAAGGGACAACTAACACAAAGGCCTTTTGAAAACCCATATGGAAACCTACAACTATAGAAGCTTCCTAAAATATATACATATATGAAAGCAATTTAATTGGTGTTTCCATATAAAAAGGAAAATAATATCCCATCTAGACAATTTACGCCACTAAATAAAACCTCCAGTGCCAGAAATAGGATATAACATTTTGAATTGTTGGCCAAAGGACTCCCATAGGCCCTCTCAAACACCACAGGATATGGCCAAAAGTACTAGTCACTCCCTGAAACCTGGTGGTAAGGTTCTATTGCTGAAGATACAGGGAAGCAAGATGAGTCCCCAGTAGCAGCTTCATCCCTACTGACTTACATTCATAATTCTGGAAGGTACTTTGCATCCTACCAAAGGAGAAAAATCAATCATATTACCTATCTACAAATGCTGTGATATACAATAGTGACCTACCCACAAGATATACTTAGTGACACATGTTATGGCAGTAACAATTACTTTTTTGTTCAGATTGAAAACCCACACATGAAATGAAACCCTTACTTGACACTGCTAAAGTGGTTAAGGACCTGAGACTAGATAGATCATGGGCTCAGGGGTGAAATCTACTACTGTTATTCTGTTAAAGAAGAGAGTCAGTTAAATTAACCTAATGGTATATTTTTATGTCCACAGACCAGTGCCTCACTGAACCCTAATCAGAGAAGCTTCTTCTTGCAGTATATAGGTATTAATATAGAGTGCACAAGTGCACAGTGTACAGAGTGTGAGAGAGAATCAGAGAAAAAACTCAGTTCCAAATAGGATGCCATTATCAAAGACCGTTCCTTAAGGCTCAGTGATCTATGTGGAAGAGGAGGGAGAAATAAGAGCCTGACTGGTGGATGATTCTAAAAAAACTGTCTTCCAGACACAACAGGAATGATACATATATGAACTTGCAGAGAATGACAACGGACAGGTTCAAGCACAGGTTCAAATCAGACAAAATTCTAGCATTGAAAAACAGAAGTGAACACAAATCCTACCTCTAAGAAGCATTTTACAATTAATATCTGCTGGGAAAGGGATATTTGTTTCCTCAAATGGAGTATCAGTGGCTATCAATCATACTTCAGAGCAGGAACCCAGAAGTACTTAACACAAAATTAAATGCATTAGGAGGGCACTGTTTTATTTTGTTCTGGTACTTTTTATTTGCTTGTTTTTATTATTTTTTTGTTGCTGTTGTAGTTTTGTGGAGAGAGAGAGGAAAGGGGGAGAGAGAGAGGGGGAGGGAGGAGGGGGAGAAAAGGGAGGGGGAGGAAGGGAAGAAGAACAGGAGAGAGAGAGAATGAATTTAAAGTTGGGGGTGTAGGGAGGTTGGGGAGTTGGTGGAAGACAAAACATGATCAAAATGTATTACATGAAAAAAATAAATACAAAATTAAAAACAGGTTTAAATCTTCATTTTCTTTGTGTTTTTGAATTATGTCTTTTATTATAAATAGAAGATACTTGTATTCATGTAATTTATTTTAGAGTGATTATTTAATTTCAGTATACTGCATATTCTGAACTGACTACAAAAGCATTGACAAACAGCAATGAAAACAATAAAACAATGTAAGTGAGCTAAATGTGGTATTCAACAAGTTTGAATTTATTCTACAAATCACAGTTACTAGAAAGAGATCGAATAAGTTTGGGTTAAAAATAAGATTTCAGGAGCTAGGCATATGGCTCAGCAGTTAATTCCTAGCATCCATATAGAATGGCTCAAAACAACCTGTTGTTAACAGCTTATTTTTTTTATCATGGTTCTCTTAAGCTTCTTCCTCCAAAGAACTATGATTATAGTTGGTCTACACTTTTTCCTTTTTTCCTTTTTGTATTTTTTTATTTTTTTATTCAATATAATTTTTTATTTACATTTCAAATGATTTCCCCTTTTCTAGCCCCCCACTCCCCGAAAGTCCCATAAGCCCCCTTCTCTTCCCCTGTTTTCCCACCCACCACTTCCCACTTCCCCATTCTGGTTTTGCCCTATACTGCTGCACTGAGTCTTTCCAGAACCAGGGACCACTCCGCCGTTCTTCTTGTTCCTCATTTGATGTGTGGATTATGTTTTGGGTATTCCAGTTTTCTAGGTTAATATCCACTTATTAGTGAGTGCATACCATGATTGATCTATTGAGACTGGGTTACCTCACTTAGTATGATGTTCTCCAGCTCCATCCATTTGTCTAAGAATTTCATGAATTCATTGTTTCTAATGGCTGAATAGTACTCCATTGTGTAGATATACCACATTTTTTGCATCCACTCTTCTATTGAGGGATACCTGGGTTCTTTCCAGCTTCTGGCAATTATAAATAGGGCTGCTATGAATATAGTAGTATCCTTATTACATGGTGGGGAATCCTCTGGGTATATGCCCAGGAGTGGTATAGCAGGGTCCTCCGGAAGTGACATGCCCAGTTTTCTGAGGAACTGCCAGACTGATTTCCAGAGTGGTTGTACCAATTTGCAACCCCACCAGCAGTGGAGGAGCGTTCCTCTTTCTCCACATCCTCACCAACACCTGCTATCTCCTGAGTTTTTGACCTTAGCCATTCTGACTGGTGTGAGGTGAGATCTCAAGGTTGTTTTGATTTGCATTTCCCTAATGACTAATGATGCTGAGCATTTTTTAAGATGCTTCGCAGCCATCCAAAGTTCTTCAGGTGAAAATTCTTTGTTTAACTCTGTACCCCATTTTTTAATAGGGTTGTTTGGTTTTCTGGGGTCTAACTTCTTGAGTTCTTTGTATATATTGGATATTAGCCCTCTATCTGATGTAGGGTTGGTGAAGATCTTTTCCCAATTTGTTGGTTGCCGATTTGTCCTTTTGATGGTGTCCTTTGCCTTACAGAAACTTTGTAATTTTATGAGGTCCCATTTGTTATTTCTTGATCTTAGAGCATGCACTATTGGTGTTCTGTTCAGGAACTTTCCCCCTGTACTGATGTTTTCAAGGGTCTTCCCCAGTTTCTTTTCTATTAGTTTCCATGTGACTGGTTTTATGTGGAGGTCCTTTATCCACTTGGAGTTGAGCTTAGTACAAGGAGATAAGAATGGATCAATTCGCATTCTTCTGCATGCTGACCTCCAGTTGAACCAGCACCATTTGTTGAAAAGGCTATCTTTTTTTCATTGGATGTTTTCAGCTCCTTTGTTGAGGATCAAGTGGCCATAGGTGTGTGGGATCATTTCTGGATCCTCAATCCTATTCCATTGATCCACCTGCCTGTCACTGTACCAATACCATGCAGTTTTTAACAGTGTTGCTCTGTAGTATTGCTTGAGCTCAGGGATACTGATTCCCCCAGAATTTCTTTTGTTGTTGAGAATAGTTTTAGCTATCCTGAGTTTTTTGTTATTCCAGATGAATTTGAGAATTGCTCTTTCTAGCTCTATGAAGAACTGAGTTGGGGTTTTAATGAGTACTGCGTTGAATCTGTATATTGCTTTTGGCAAAAATTACCATTTTAACTATATTAATCCTGCAGATCCATGAGCAGGGGAGATTTTTCCATTTTTTGAGGTCTTCTTCCATTTCATTCTACAGAATCTTGAAGTTCTTGTCATATAGATCTTTCACATGTTTGGTAAGAGTCACCCCAAGGTACTTTATACTGTTTGTGGCTATTGTGAAGGGTGTCATTTCTCTAATTTCTTTCTCTGCCTGATTATCCTTTGAGTATAGGAAGGCTACTGATTTGCTTGAGTTGATTTTATAACCTGCCACTTTGCTGAAGCTGTTTATCAGCTGTAGGAGTTCTCTAGTGGAGTTTTTTGGGTCACTTAGGTAGACTATCATATCATCTGCAAATAATGATCGTTTTCCAATTTGTATCTCTTTGACCTCCTTATGTTGTCTAATTGCCCAAGCTAGTACCTCAAGTACAATATTGAAAAGATAAGGAGAAAGGGGGCAGGCCTGTCTAGTCCCTGATTTTAGTGTGATTGCTTCAAGTTTCCCTCCATTTAGTTTGATGCTGGCTACCGGTTTGCTGTATATTGCTTTTACTATGTTTAGGTATGGGCCTTGAATTCCTGTTCTTTCCAAGACTTTAAGCAAGAAAGGATGCTGAATTTTGTTGAATGCTTTTTCAGCATCCAATGAAATGACCATGTGATTTTTTTCTTTGAGTTTGTTTATGTAGTGGATAGCATTGATGGATTTCCTTATATTGAACCAACCCTGCATCCCTCGGATGAAGCCTACTTGATCATGGTGGATGATCGTTTTGATGTGTTCTTGAATTCAGTTGGCAAGAATTTTATTGAGTATATTTGTATCGATGTTCATAAGGGAAATTGGTCTGAACTACTCTTTCTTTGTTGGATCTTTGTGTGGCTTTGGTATCAGCGTAATTGTGGCTTCGTAGAAGGAATTGGGTAGTGTTCCTTCTGTTTCTATTTTGTGGAATAGTTTGAAGAGTATTGGTGTTAGGTCTTCTTTGAAGGTCTGATAGAATTCTGCACTGAAACCATCTGGTCCTGTGCTTTTTTTTGGTTGAAAGTCTTTCTATGGTCCCTTCTATTTCTTTAGGGGTTATGGGACTGTTTAGATGATCTATTTGGTCCTGATTTAATTTTGGTATTTGGTATCTGTCTAAGAAATTGTCCATTTCTATTATAACTGGGAGCAAGTGACTGTCTCACAGACAGTTTTAGAGCTGACAAACTAAAAGCAAGAATGGAAGCATTTCCTTAATATTTCTTTTAGCATTATGAATAGGTCAGAAGCTACCTCCAGAACTTGAAGCAGAAAAGCAAGAAGTCCTGAACTTTTTGAACAATGAACACAGTAAAATTTAAATGTTTTCCACAATTACCTGAAAGACATTTTTAAAGTATCTCAGTGAGTACTCAGCATGAGTAATTCTAGCACTGAAACAATACTAAACAAACCAAAACAAAATAAATCCAAAAAAAATGAAAGTTTTTTTTCTTTTTTTTTATTCGATATAATTTATTTACATTTCAAATGATTTCCCCTTTTCCAACCCCCCCACTCCCCGAAAGTCCCGCAAGCCCCCTTCTCTTCCCCTGTCCTCCCACCCACCCCTTCCCACTTCCCCGTTCTGGTTTTGCTGAATACTGTTTCACTGAGTCTTTCCAGAACCAGGGGCCACTCCTCCTTTCTTCTTGTACCTCATTTGATGTGTGGATTATGTTTTGGGTCATGAAAGTTTTTGATGTGATGGTACCAAGAGTCTGGCAGGAGAAAGAAAGACCTTATGCCATTATTATAATAGCAATTCTATTTTCTGTTAATTCTATAGATACTTATGGCTGTTAGGACACACTACACTTCTTTCAGATCACCCTACTTAATAGCTGTGAAGATGTTTCCTTTAGAAACAGTGATGAAGGTACAGAAAGTCAAGGGAGATAAAATCCAAGCACTACCTGTCACTAAGAACTTGTAGGAAGAATTTCAAATTAGTAAAGTGGCTTTTCCCTTGACATACTATATTTCAAGACTATAGTGAGTTTGGACTCAAATGTCAAATTCTATCATAGCACATAATTACTGACCTTCAACCTGGATTCTACCATTCCAGTATAAAATACAAGGACCAAAATGGAAAGAGGCTCACAATTCACTTGCATTTGATCTCTGAATAATCTTTTGACTTGTGCTAGAAGTATTAGTTGATTAATACTTTTGAAATGAATAAGAAATAAGTGAACAAAACCTGCCATTATCTTCTATGAATGAGTGAGGACAGGACACCAGTCATGTTTTATTTTCATGCTTCCTGTCTGGTATGATAATTGTGTTTCTCCAAAATGTACTAATTGATCCGGTTATCTCTTATTACTACAAAGATCAAAAGTTACCTATACATTTAAGATCTGCTAACAATTTCTACAGAAATACATGAATTTGTTTATTTTTTATGCAAAAGTTAAACATGAAAATTATGAACTACCTATTAAATTATATCCGTTTTCATGGTACAGATATATTTATAGGTGCTGAAGATATATTAATAGTTTACAAATAGCACAATGAAAAATGGATTTTCTGTTTCTTGTATTAATTTAATAGATCCTAATTGATATTGCATTGTGAATTAAACATGTAGTCTTAACTGTTATCAATAAATCTGACCATTTCATAAATAAAAAATGACTTTTGTTCCTTTTGTTAAAATATAAAATTAAAATTCCGTCATAGAAATTAACATACTAGGACTAGATAGATGCAGGAGTAGTTAAGAGCACTTGTAGATCTTGTGGAGGACCAAGATTCAGTTCACAGCATCATTTTGACTGTTAACAAATACCTGCTGATATCCCCTTATCAGTGAGTGCATACCATGATTGATCTTTTGAGACTGGGTTACCTTATTAGCCTAGAAACTTGGGATACCCAAGACATAATCCACATATCAAATGATGTCCAAGAAGAATGGAGGAGTGGCCCCTGGTTCTGGAAAGACTCAGTGCAGCAGTATAGGGCAATACCAGAACAGGGAAGTGGAAAGGGGTGGATGGGGGAACAGGTGGAGGGAAGAGGGTTTATGGGACTTTCGGGGAGTGGGGAGCCAGGAAAGGGGAAATCATTTGAAATGTAAATAAAGAATATATCGAATAAAAAAAATATCTGTTGAACCCCCCACCCCCCTTCTCCTCGGAGAGAGTTGGCCCCACCTGGGTATCCCCTCATGGAGGGGTGTACCACTTGGCATGTAAAAAAATAATACATACATATATTTGTACATACATACATACATACATACTAGTTCAAAATCATTCTTGACTGCACTGGCAATTGCAGGCTGGCTTGGGATACATGAAACCTTGTCTCATCTCAAAATCAAAGGGAGAAAGGGCATGAGTAGTGGTAAGATAAGCTTCTTTCAGATGACCCCCTTATTGCCAACACATATAAGTAACCTCCTATCATTGCTCCTGCCTCTGTTGTTCTGATGCCTTTCCCAACATTGAGGGGAAGACTTCTGACCTAGCAAGATACAGCTTGGAAAAGAGCATGGTTGCCATGACAGCAGAGACAGCTGGCTTGAATTCAAAAAGGAAAAGGAACTCTGGGGCAACATGAGGTAGAAGAAGACAGGTATTTAGAATAAATGTTTGTTGAAGACTCTATTAAAGTGATCTCAAGTTTGCTGAGACTCAATTGATGAGAGCATAGAACCTCTCTTAGGAAATGCCCATTATCTTCTCTAGAGCCCACATAAGAGAAAGTAGAAACTCAGTCCCATATAATGTCTGTCCTATGTTCACTGCTGAGACTGGTGCTGTTCAGTCTTGGTTCTTAATCTTGTCAGAATCTCTGGACTAGTCTCTTAATCACAAACATAGAAGGCAGTTGATTGTGTCACTGCAACTAAATGAATAAGCTAATGAACAAAAGCACAAACTCCTGATTCCTAACATGAAGTTATTATTCCTGCATCTACATGATATTAAGGAATATGGAGAGAGGTACAGGAATCAAGGGTGGAACATGCACCCACACTCTAAAAAAAAAAATCTGTTGTTGTTAAACTAGCTCCAGGGAATCTGATGCCCACTTCTGGCCTCCAAGGACACTGCATGCACAGGATGCACAGGTATAGAGGCAGGCAAAAAACACACATACAGGGGAGGGGGGATCTGGGAAAGGGGAAATCATTTGGAATGTAAACCAAGAATATAGAAAATAAAAATATTTTTAAAAAAAGAGGGGTATGGAGCTAAACAAAGAGTTTTCACATGAAGAACTTCGGAGGGCTGAGAAACACCTTAAGAAATGCTCAACATCATTAATCATTAGGGAAATGCAAATCAAAACAACCCTGAGATTTCACCTCACACCAGTCAGAATGGCTAAGGTCAAAAAGTCAGGAGACAGCAGGTGTTGGCGAGGATGTGGAGAAAGAGGAACACTCCTCCACTGCTGGTGGGGTTACAAATTGGTACAACTACTCTGGAAATCAGTCTGGTGGTTCCTCTGAAAACTGGGCACCTCACTTCCAGAAGATCCTGCTATACCACTCCTGGGCATATACCCAGAAGATTCCCCAGCATCTAATAAGGATACCTGTTCCACTATGTTCATAGCAGCTCTTTTTATAATTGCCAGAAGCTGGAAAGAACCCAGGTATCCCTCAACAGAAGAGTGGATGCAAAAAAAATGTGGTATATATACACAATGGAGTACTATTCAGCCATTAGAAACAATCAATTCATGAAATTCGTAGACAAATGGATGGAGCTGGAGAACATCATATTAAGTGAAGTAACCCAGAGTCAAAAGGTGAATCATGGTATGCACTCACTAATAAGTGGATACTAACCTAGAAAATTGGAATACCAAAAACATAATCCACACATCAAATGAGGTACAAGAAGAACGGAGGAGTGGTCCCTGGTTCTGGAAAGACTCAGTGCAGCAGTATAAGACAAAACCAGAACAGGGAAGTGGGAAGGGATGGGTGGGAGAACAGGGGGAGGGAAGAGGACTGGTGGGACTTTCGGGGAGTGGGGGGGCAGAAAAGGAGAAATCATTTGAAATGTAAATAAAAAATATATCGAATAAAAAAAAAAGAAAAAAAAAAGAAAAGACACCTGAAATAATTATCTGGCTTCCACATGAATAAAGGTATGTACCTTCACACACACACACACACACACACACACACACACACACCAGAGAGAGAGAGAGAGAGAGAGAGAGAGAGAGAGAGAGAGAGAGACATGCACATATGTGCACATACTCACAAAACACATTTTAAAATATTAAAAATGAATAAACAAAAATAGTTCTGTTTTTAATCAACTAAGTCTTTGTCTTTTTATTACATAGGAGATGACTAATTTTCAATATATAACTAAATACAAGATCAATAACTTGAAGCCAATCTAAAACACTTCAGTGGGTGCTGTTAGGATATGTTAAAATACTGTGTCTTTATAGAAGGAGGACTCTGTATAACTTATTATCTACTTAGAGACCTGAAGCCAGTCTCTGTGAATATGAAAAAGTCTTACATTGTACAAACTGGAATTTTCTACTATTGAATACTTGTTTGTTTACTTGTTAATTTACAGAGAGGGTTTCATAATTTGGCCCACATTAGCCTAGAACTAATGTAATAGAAAATTATAGATATTTGTTGTTGTTTTACTGATTGCTGTAATCTGTCTTAGAGCATTTGAAAAGTAAGACATCAACTTTTATGCAATAGGTGAAATTCTGAGGCAAATGAATTAAGGACAAACTACCTACGCATGTTTGAGTTTACAGAAAATGGTACACTGTGCCTGCATATGATACAATATAAACTTCCTATTCTTTGTAAAATCTCCAGTTGTAGCGTGACTTTAGTGGGCAGGAGGATAAGAATTTGAATGCCATTCATGTTCAAGTAAATATATAGACTATCTCACCACTTTGGGAATCTTTGAGTCTCTTTGAGTCAGTGGGCTGTTTGAAGGTCATTATATTTTTCATGGGTAACACAGCCTTTATTGTGTTGTCTGAGAGATAAGAAATTAAAACTTAAATACAAAAAAAGATCTATATTTGTATTTTAAAAGGCTTTGATTCTGTGGTCTTTCATGCTCATTGACTCACCAATGAAACAATGAAAGAAAGCCCTTCTAGACACAACATGACTGATGTATAAATTAGAGACTATGGCAGCACATGCAGTTTTGGTCCCAGATGTGGTCCCAGTGCTGAAAAAGAATGTGGACACAAGCCCCTCCTCATTACTAATCTAGAAGTTATCCAATTGATAAGGAAAATTTAGTTTTCACCAAAGCAGACTCACTACACTTAAAGGTAGATCCCATGAGGAAGGCCAACAGAAAAGAAATTCAGTGGTATTTTAGGAGGTTTTTGTTTTGTTTTGTTTGTTTTTGTGTTTGTTTGTTTGCTGTCCAATCTCACGGTGCTTTTTCTGAGCTTTTTTTTTCTTTAAAGGTGTTTCCTTAAATATTATAATTTCTGATTTTGTGCCTTTTTGGAATTTCTGTTGGTGCAAATGTGTGTCTTTCTGTATATGTTTCTTGTGCTTTTATTTTGGTTCTATTTATTTGAATTTTTTCCTCTTCTAATTTGTCTGGAACATCCATACAATTGAATAATATCTAGTGAGAAAAAGAAACAGTGTATTATTATTATTATTATTATTTAGATGCATATTTATTTTCTGTGGAACAAATGAGTTTAAATTCAAGGAAAGGAGAGGTGGCAACGATCTTGGAGGAGTTGGAGGAGGATACATAATCAGAGTATACTGTATAAAAATATTTTCAAAATTTGAAAATAAACATCATTTTTACCTGTAAAATAATCTATGTAAATAATTAAAAACACAGGTTTTATTTAAAAATGTATATGTGTGAATTACATATACACAAAGAGAGATGACATCCTGTCCTATTTCATATGTGTTATGAAATTAAAGATTATAAATAATACAAAATTTCTTATATATAGCAGAATTTATATACTAAATTATAAAAATGGTAATAAGAAAATCCTAAAATACTTTGAGATTAGCTAAAATATTACTAAAGAATACATAGTTGGAACAATAATTCTAGAGAAAATTAATATAAAAGCATTAAGGAACACTGTCCAACTTATTCTATGAAGCCACAATTACGCTGATACCAAAACCACACAAAGATCCAACAAGGAAAGAGAACTTCAGACCAATTTCCCTTATGAATAGCAATGCAAAAATAATCAATAAAATTCTTGCCAACTGAATCCAAGAATACATCAAAATGATCATTCACCATGATCAAGTAGGCTTTATCCCAGGGATGCAGGGATGGTTCAACATGTGGAAATCAATCAATGTAATAAATAACATAAACATAACAGACTACATAAACAGACTCAAAAAATACATGGTCATTTCATTAGATGCTGAAAAAGCAATTAGACTACAAAAGGAGGTCAAAGGGATACAAATTGGAAAGAAAGATGTCAGAATATCACTATTTGCACATGATATGATAGTATAATTAAGTGACCCAAAAATTCCACTAGAGAACTCCTAAAGATGATGAAGAACTTCAGCAAGGTGACTGGATACAAAATTAACTCAAATAAATCAGTAGCCTTCCTATACTCAAAAGATAAAAAGGCTGAGAAAGAAATATTAGAAACAAATCCCTTCAGAATAGCCACAACCAATATAAAGTATCTTGGGGTGACTCTAACAAAACAAGTGAAAGATCTGTATAACAAGAATTTCAAGTCTCTGAAGAAAGAAATCAAAGAAGAACTCAGAAGATGGAAATATCTCCCATTGTTTGTGGATTAATACAGTAAAAATGGCAAATGAGTGGAACTGGAAAATATCATCCTAAGTGAGGTAACCCAATCACAAAAGAACACATATGGTATGCACTCACTGATACGTGGATATTACCTCAGAAGCTTGGAATACCCAAGACACGATTCACATATCAAATGATGCCCAAGAAGGAGGAGGAACAAAGTATGGATACTCTATTCCTTCTTAGAAGGGGAAGCAAAATACACACAGAAAGAGATACAGAGACAAATGGTGGACCAGAGTATGAGGGAAAGACCATGCAGAGACTGCCCTGCCCATGGATGCATCCTATATACAGTTACAAAACCCAGACACTATTGTGGATGCCCACAAGTTACCTTCCAGCTACATTAAAATGAAGACTTAAATTACTAATATCAAATACCAAATAAACTATCAATAATGATTACTTAGAGCCAGTAAATTGAGGAATATTATAAACAAATCTATATCCAAAAGTTGGTAATATAGATTAATTTAATCTGTTTCTTGCAACACATTGAAATGAATATGTGAATAAGAGTTCATCTGGATCAAAGTATTTCTACCTATATAATTATACATTTAATAAAGTAAATAAAATCCTAAATATCTACAAATAAAATAATGGAGAATTTGTAAAACAAGAGAACTCCTCATTTTTTTTAGTGTTGATGTAACTTGTATAGCATCCTTGAAAGACAGTTTGATAGTACTTTCCAAAATCAAATATATTCATCATATTTTCTAGCAATTGAAGTCTTCAGTGTTTACATTATTTGAAAGCTATGTCCATATGAAACCTTCATACAAATGTTGATAGCAGTTTTATTCATAATTGCCACATTTTACAATAAATCAAGATGTTCTTCAGTAGATGAATGAATAAACAGTGTCTGGAATATCCATAAAATTGAATAATATCTAGTGATAAAAAGAAACAAGCTGCTCAGCCATGAATATAGATAAGTGAAAGTAGGCTATTTGAAAAAGCATAAATGCTGGATGATTCAAAATATGTGACTATCTGGAAAAAGCAAAACTATTAAAACCTTTAGAAAGACAAGGTATTTAAAGGTATGGAGAAAGGGCAAAGAGTGAACAACAAGGAATTTTAGCGTAATATCTTTTATGGCAACATACATAGAGATTACTTCTAAAAAGACTTTATTTAAAGTTTATTTTATGTGGATAAGTAGTTTGCCTGCCTATATGTAAATATCCTGCATGTTTACAGTGCAGGAGACTGGATCTCCTAGAACTGGAATTACAGATGGTTGTAAGCTTACAGGTCCTGAGAAGCAAACCCAGATATTCTATAATAGAGAAAATGCTATCATCAGTTTCTCCAGCCCTCTAATTTTTATTTTTCAAAACCCACAGACTATTTAAAGTTAATCATGGATTCCACTTAATACCAATGCATCAATATTAACTAATTTATTATAAAAGAGGTACTATGTTAATGAAAGTTATCAGTATCAAAAATGACGATGTAGAGTTATAACACTTTATAAAGACTTCCTGATCATTTCCCCTAAAATTGTAGAAAATGTCAAATTACTGTGAATACATCTATAAATTAAAACTCTGAGATCAGACAAGACTGGGATTGTTTGCAGTGGTATGGGGGAACAGAAGGGATCAGGTGGGTAACAGAGGGAGAGAGTATAGAAAGAGACAACTGGAATAGGTGGGGACAGCAAACAATGATAGGTACTGCTTGCAGCAGGCTGGGATGGAGACATCTCAGAAGCCCATGACAGTTCCTTGTAGAAAAAGATGGTATCTGGGACCCCGAGAAGCAGGAGATACATCCCTCCAGGGGACCCACCATCTGAAATAAGAGACTTCCCACAGCAGGCTGAATAGAGACATCTCAGTAGCCTGCAGCAGCTCTTTGTAACAAGAGTTGTTCTCATTTCTCCTAACTTTAGCCCTATAAAACGGCTGCATAGTTTTCATTTGTGCTTTTCAGTTGGCCTTGGCATGCATAATTAGCATATTATATCTGACTTTCTTATTTCTTTCTCCTGCTCTGGTGAATTCTGTGGAACTAGATGTTCCTTGATGTAATGACTTTTAAACAACTGATTCTTTCTGGCTACTGCCTTACAGCTTTGTGCATGTTATTTATCCTTAGAGCTTCACAGGAAAATGCAAGTACTTGGCCTCAGAGCTCTGAGTATAATAATTAAAGAGCTAAAGTTTAAATAATGATGTTTGCTGTTATTATTACTTTGGCTATGGTCCTGGAAATAGGGAAAGCTTGAAACTTTGGTGAACAATTGTAATTCTTGATTCTTTGTGGAGTATGATTTTTCTTTTGAGTTTGATTTGGCAATGATTATACAATGTCTTTTTTTCTAACTGCTTTTGGAGCATCACTAAAAGACTGGGGAAAGAAAAAGGCAAGAGAGAATGAGAGAGCATGTGAGGTGAATGTGGAGAGCAAGTGAAGAGTGAGAGAGAGAACATGAGAAGAGCATGTGAAGAGTGAGTGAGGAGAATATGTGAAGAGTGAGTGAGGAGAGAATGTGAAGTATGTATGGAGAGTGTGTGTGTGAGTGAAAGGAGAGTGCATGTGGTGTGTGTGAGATGTGTGAAGAGTGAAAGGGAAAGTCACAGAGGTGTGTAGGAGTGTGCGAGTTCAAGAAAAGTGCACACTAGAAAAGCAGAGTGCGCAGGAGACTGCAGAGTGTGTGCAGCCTCAAGCTGTGAGTGAATGAGCCACAGAGAAAGAGAGCAGAGAATGAGAGAGAAGAAAGAGAAATTTAAAGCCTTGAAAAATCACCTGTCAGCTTGTAACCAAAGAAGTAGTCTGTGCATATTTATTATATGCCTTCCAAAAATCCCTGCTTCCAGTTGAGAACTGGGATCCTGTGTTGAGGCTGGACCCTGGCAGGCAGGGGAAATGTGGAAACCTTCTGCATTGGAAACTTCCAAGAATATATGAGAATGAGCCTAGCAAGAACTCCGAGTAATAGAGGGTATGGAATGTGAAGCAGCCATCTTCTGTAGCTAGAAAAAGTTCCCATTGTTGGGACTGTGACACCAATCCAGCCACAAAAACAAACCTGTACTGCCTGTGAGGTGTGCTTGGGCAATGGTTGCTCAGAGCTTTTGGAAGTGGCCCACCAATAACCAATGGCCTTTCTAACTTGAGTCTTGAGCCACAAGAGAAAGCCCATGCCCAACACTGTTAGGATAGATGCCTAGGAACATGGAGCTAGATGGCTCAGAGACCTAAGGCAGAGCCAAACATGAGTAACCAAAAAAAAGTCAACAAAATTATTCCTAATGATATTCTGCTATACTCATAGAGCAGTGCCTAGCCCAATCATCTTCAGAGAGGTTTCTTCTAGCATCTTATGAGAAAAGATGCAGATACAGCCAAACAGAAGATGGACCTAAGGGAACCCTGCAGAAGAGGGGGAGGAAACCAGAGGGGTTGAGGACAACAGAAGAACAAAGCTCACAGAATCAACTAAGCAGGGCTCATAGGGGCTCATGAAGATTGAAGTGACAATCAAGGAGCCAGCATACGTCTGAACTAGGCCCTCTGAGTGTATGTGACAGTCCTGTAGCTTGGTGTTCTTAAATGACTACTAATAATTGGAGTAGGGTTGTCTCTGACTGTTTTGCCTGCTCTTAGGACCGTTGTCCTATTACTGTGTTGCCTCTTCCAGGTTTGATGTGAGGGTCTGTGCCTAGTCTTACTGCATTTGTTGAGAGGGTTACTACTTTCTGAAGGGAACCAGAGGAGCAGTGATCTGGGGAAGGAGGAATGGGGAGTTGTTATGAGGGGATGGAGGGGGAGGCTGTGGTCAGCATGTATAAAATGAGAGAAAAAAATTAAAAAGTGAAAAAATTTCTAAGGCAGTTATTCAAAGAGTATTTTCTTGGGAATTCTATGAATACTTGTAGTTTCCATTGATTTTTTTATTGGTTTATCTCAAGTAAACCTTTTGTTCCTACCAAAGAAAACATTGTCTCTCACTAGCTGTTAAATTTGCCCAAGTCTAATATAATTAGAAAGTGTAATAGTGAAGAAAAATATCAATTCTGAAGTTTAAAAAAAATTCTTGCTGCCCTAAAGATTATTTCAACATTCCCTAATGCTTTTGTGCATATGTAGATTTATGTAATGTATTTTATATAGTTATATGCTCAAAACATTATATGGCATTACAAAAGAGTATATAACCTTTGCAATATTTACACAACAAATATGCAGTTCTATTATAGATTCTATTATAACTAGCCCAAATGGCAGTGAGGGAAGTGTTTTGTTCATTAAAATATATTTATCATCAAGGTTGACAGTACTTAGAAGGTGGAAGTGTAAGGATGGAGAGTTCATGAACAGCCTCAACCCCATTGGCACTCCCAGGACAGTGTGAAACACAAAGACAGACACTGGGTTGAAAGAAAACACATATGTAAGGAAAAAATATCTGGTAGAGTCTATCAATTTAAAATATTAGACAATTAATGTAAAATTAAACATTGTAGGGTTATATTTTCAATACATACTTTAATAAGTGTACTTAACTTCCCTTCTATCCCATGACTTACCACAGGTGGTAGAAAAGAAAGGTTAATAGGGCAAAATGAAGATATAGAACTGTTTAGAAATAGTGTTTTTAGGGCGAATCCAATCTGTGTTGTCAGGATATTATCAGTTCAATTCACATGAATCAGCAGCAGTAGCTCAATCCATTCACCATCAACATTCATGAATCTCCAACAGCAGTTTGATCCAGAAGAAGCCACAAGGCTCTCCCAATAGGCTGGAGTCCACTGAAGTAGTACAAAGCTATGGGAATACCACCAGAAGTTTTTTGGTATGTTTCTTTCTATGAAGTCACTATAAAGGATGACAAGCAAAGAATGGCAAAGTGAATCAATACCATACAGTGTTGTCAGTGAAGACCAGTGTCAGCAAAGCCAAAGATGACCAGAAAAGAATGGTAAGGCATAACAATACCACAGACATTGTCCACTGTCTTTTGAGGTTTTATTTAATACACTTTCCAAACATCATGTGTTCTCTCAAGTTTCTGCTCACAAAATATCACATGCCCCCCTTTCCAGGCTGCTTCCCAAAAAACACCACGTGTCCGTTCTCAGCAAAACATCCTCCCATATGTCTGTTTCAACAAAATTATCTTCTCATTAAGACAGTGTCCAGGAAAAACATCACATGACACAGCCTAGTCTCCAAAGCAATCAGAAATTTCCACTTCAAAACAGAGAAGCAGCAAGTGGAAAATAAATGTAAAAATGCATGAATTTTACATTTTCCATTTTACAAATGGAAATCAATTCTTTAAAGACATATAAATAATTTCATAAATATTTTTATTTTTTATTTTTTTATTTTTTTATTCGATATATTTTTTATTTACATTTCATATGATTTCCCCTTTTCTGGCTCCCCACTCCCCGAAAGTCCCATAAGCCCTCTTCCCTCCACCTGTTACCCCATCTACCCCTTCCCTCTTCCCTGTTCTGGTATTCCCCTATACTGCTGCACTGAGTCTTTCCAGAACCAGGGGCCACTCCTGCGTTCTTCTTGGACATCATTTAATATGTGGATTATGTCTTGGGTATTCAAAGTTTCACTGAAACAAATAGAAAACAATGATACTAAGAAAATATAACGTACAAGTCCTACATGCAGAAGAGGTTCAACATTAATAGGGCAATAGTATGGATATTATTTATTACTATGTCAAGACAGCAACCATGTAAATAAATGTTTAAAGGATAACAAAAATAGTTGACTGAAAAGAATTTCAGGAAGTAAGTGCCAAAAGAACTTTAGAATTAGAGAAGTACCATAGTGTCATCCCTAAATAATTAACTGATAAAGGTGATTTCTACCAACTTTGAAGTGAACTAGACAAGACAGTACTTCCTAAAGGAATTCACAGAGCTAACTGCACATCACAACTACTGATCAAAAACTAAGGAAATTTTCACTGTGTATTAAAATGACGACTAGAATGAGGTGATCACAAAATAGTAGAAACATTTTACCACTAATTCATATCACAGTGGGTTAGTATGGAAACTGTTTAAATAATTAAAAACATACACAGCAAAGCACAAACAATTTAGTAAGAGGGCAATTGGATGGTGAAATACAAATAACTAATAACATGAAGAAAAACCATTTTGAGACATCAGCGAAACTCAAATCAATATACTACTGTAGGGCTGTGAAAAGCAGGCTGGTTCTTGGTCGAGCACAGGCTTGAAACCTCGAAGACCCTGCAGGAATAGTAGCTGTTTTGCCATACTCCTGGACACCAGGCTCCTGGTACAAGGCCTCAGTCCTCCATAGCTTTGTGTCCTTCAGTCACATAAGGGCAACACCCCAGGCCCTTCCACAGGGAGAGGACATGACCTGTGCTCACATAGCCTCAAGGCAGATCTCCATTTTAATGAGGTACCTAAAGGCCTGGAGACTTAGCCAATAAACTTTCCTTCCCAGACACTCCTCCCTGTAAAAGGTATTTAACCTCAGACCCACCCTGAGAAAGTGGGGTATGATTTCACTCATTGCCACTCCCCACTATGACAATAAATGCCTTGAAACCATGGACTGCCTCTTTTCATCAGGATCCACCATGGGGAGCAATGGAACAGGTCTTCACCTAAAAGTTGGCTGCCTAATCTCCTGCAGAAGGCCTCTAAGCACTCCAAGCCATGGCCTCCACCAAGCCAAGCTGCCCACCAAGCAAGCCAAGGACTCTCTCCATTCCAAAGGACCCAGCTGGAGCTCCCTGCCTTTTCCCTTTGGCCACAGGCTTGATCCAGCCTGCAGGTCCCCACTCTGTTCTCAGTCCTTCTGCAGCATCCAGTGGTTCCAGGTTGTTCAAGAGCCTGAGAACCAGACGGTCTCAGCTTCTGTGCAGGCCTGGAGACAGCCAAGCCAGCTCTGGCTATCTCCTGGGACCTCAGACTGTGCTACCCACTCCCAAATCTATGACCTACAGATGCCCATAGACCAATACCCATGCGCAGGCATGGGGTAAGTACAGACAACTTCCCATGTCCTGCCTCCCCATGTAGCCTGAGCCCTGTGGCAGAGTGAACATGGGACACTCAAAAAACAACATACTAAATTTAGATTTTTTTTGTTTTTTATTATGATGAAGGATTTATTTTTTATTTGATATATTTTTTATTTATTCAATATATTTTTTATTTACATTTCAAATGATTTCCCCTTTCCTGGCTCCCCACTCCCTGAAACTCCCATAAGCTCTCTTCCCTCTTCGTATTCTTCCATCCTCCCCTTCCTGCTTCCCTGTTTTGGTATTCCCCTATACAGCTACACTTATCTCAGTGTGAAGGTTGTAAAGAAATTCTGGCAAAGATATGAGGAAAAGAGAAAACTGTTGGTGGAGATTTTAATTAGTCTGTCCACTATGAAAATCAGAAAAGCAGCTGAAAATCCATAAAATAGAGGTACTGTATAATACATTTATACACATTCTAACTACATAAACAAAAAAATTAAAGGAGCTTATCATAAAGCCTAACCTTTATGGTGAGCATGGAACTTAAACAATATCCAAATCATGCAATAAGTTTAGGTAATCATCACCAGGTAAACAGGACAGACACACACACACACACACACTAAAGTTTTTCTTAGCTTTCAAGACCAAAACTATGACATTTGCGGGAAACTGGATGTAACTAGATTATCATCATGTGAAGCAAAATGATCTAGGAATATTCAAATGGAAAAGTGTCATCTGTTCACTCTCAGATAAAATTTTAACAACAAACTGAAAGGATAATGAAGTTCCATAATAAAAGGAGTTATTAAGAGTTGCAAAAATATGAAAATTTAATCCTCAATAAAATTACTGTTTAGTCACCAGAGAAGAAAATATATCAATTATTCTTCCATTTTTATTACTTATTGCCTCACTTATGGCTATGAAGATGTTAACAAAGTTCAGCCTGCTGCCCCCATGATTAAAATAAATCATGGAACAAATAAAGTAATTAAAAGAAACCTCACAAATTCTAGTTCTGTGTGCAGCTAGAGTCTATGAATGAATGCATCATAAAATGGAAGCAGGTGTGTAGTCTATGGTAGATAACATAATTAACTGAAAAGAACATTTTCAAGTTTGGCCTGCTCATTTACAACACATCATTTTTTTATTTCCTTAGTAAAGAAATATAAGGTAGCAACTATATCTGCTATTATCAATGGAGTTATAGATAGCATAAATGTTTGAGTGTGGAGAGTCCCATGATAGCAGTAAACCACTTGAATCATTTTTAGTGGAAGAAACCTAATCATTAATTTATTATGATCTTAACAGAAAAGACCTAGAAGGATGAAATCAGAACATAAAGTATAATCAGGACTAACATCTGAGAAGGGTAGAAGATCACCCCTGAAAATCTTGGACATACCATTATGTAAACCAGCAGAGGACCCAGACACAGCTGTCTGGCTAAGGAGCTATTCCCTTTTTCCCCTTACAGGCTGCCAGGACATATGGTTGGAGAAATGGGATGATTTCATATAATAAATGGTTTTATTTCCAGTCCTGGACAGCAATATAGAGAACTGAAATGAGGGCAGAAGAGTCATATTTCAAATAATACAGGATCACAGTTTCTTGTCTTTTGTCTACCATGACATTTTCGATCAAGCCAGATAAAAGTGGGTGAATGAAGCATACTAGAACTTCATACCTGCAATCTCAGTGATTAATGTTGTTAATTTGAGAGTTGGCCACACATTCTGTAGAAAGTGGCTGATCACCTACAATGAGGATGAAAGCTTAATGAGATTTAAATATAAGGGTACACACATGTAATCTCAGAACTCATGAAGCACAGGCAGACTCATCATCAGTTTATATCCTTGAAAGGATACAAACAAAGAACTGCCTCAGAACAAATTCCCCTGAGAAAGCTAATTTCTGATGATAAAGGAACAGTCAAGAGTTGCTGTATACCTATAATCCCAGCAATCCACAGTATTGAGAGTTCAAGACAATACAAAAACAGAAAGTTACAGTGCAGCTTGAGCACATAGTGACTCAAGGGAGTAGAGTGGTAGAGGGAAGGATGAGGGAAGAGTTAGAGGTAGAGAAAAGAGGAGAGGAGAAAGGAAAGGAATAAAGAATGTAGGTGGGGAGAAAAGCAGATGGGAAGGGAAGACAGATTTGAAGAAGGGTGGGGAGGATAGTGAAAGGGAATGGAGAAGATGAAAGAGGGATGGAGAAAGAAAGGAATGATGGTAGGTGGGAAAGGAAGAGGGAAGCCAAAATAAGGAGAGAGGTTGGTGGGTTAGGGTACGTGAGTGGAGGAGAGGAGAAAAGCAGAGGAAAAGAAAACTAAGAAGACATAGGGCAGGAAGGAGAGCCAAGGCAAAAAAAAAGCCCAGAAATGAATAGGGAGGGAAGAGTGGAGAAGGGGAAAGGGAAGTGAGGAGGGAGGGAGAGGAGATTAGTCTAAAGGAGGAGAGAGAAGTATGTAGAGAAGGGATAGGATTTTAGGGGAGGGGAAGACAGAAGACAAAAGGGGTGGGAGGGGAAGGAGGTTGAGCTGAGTAAGGAAGGGAAGAGATTCTAGGCTAAAGGACCAGGAGGAAAGAGCGATTGGAGAGTGCAGGAGGGAACAGGAGGGGAGAGGTAGGAGGGAAAGACAAGGACACTGGACTATAGAAGACTGGGACAGAGGGAAGAGTAGGGATGAGAGAGTAGGCATGCCAATGGGAGGAGAGGGGAGGGGAGAAAATAATTGACAACTAAGAACAATGAAGGGGAGGCAAATCAAGTGGAGGAGAGACAGGGCTTAATAAATATGAGCAAGAGTGAGTTAAAAAGACAAGCATAAGACTAGGAACCTCCTACTCCTCCAGAATAAAAGATAGGATTTAGAGCACCTCCCATGAGGATATCTATTTAGAAGACCACAGAAAAACAGTGGGAAGGACTGGACGTTGAGCATTATTTCACTTTCCTGCTACTTTATGCACCACAGGTCTAGGCACAAGAGGCTTGGAAACCAGTCTGCAATGAACAATCCTAGGTATTGTTAGGTATTTGGGTAGCGTAACCTGTTTAAAAATGGTCACAACTTCAAGTTTTCCAACTGTCCTTGTCCCTGCTGTGAGTCCTTTACTCCACAAAGGCCTTGGGCCTCTGGAATTGCCAATTGTACCCAGAGTCCTTCTACAATCCTTTTCCCCTTATGGAATGACATACTGGTAGAAAACCCTTAGACTTAAACAAACAACAGAAATTAAAATACCAGGGCATAAAGGCAAGAAGGAAGCCAGTTTTGAATATTACATGTTCTGGTGGTGGGAGTGGGGTGGATATACACAGAACTTTGATGCCCTGTGGTGGCATAAGTAGCTCCACCTGAAATTATCTCCACCACTGTACCTAAATAATTCCCCCATCCCATGACGATCCGGCTGCCTAATTGGATGTGTATGAGGAGAGGTATCTACCCTTGTATGGTGGCCTTGATGGGTCTTTCTGCACAGGGTTTCCCAACTTTCAAGAAGATTAATTGGGTTTGTTAGAACACAAGTCTCCACCCTTCAGTTGTGGGTCTGTTTCTACAGGCATCACACCCTATCTACATTCCTAGCTGGGTACTATGAGCATAGGTCTATGCCCCTAAATAGTGCTCTTAGTTGGTCTACTTGTACAGGCCTCCTCAAGCACCACAGGTCTGGAAGCCTAACGGGTTTATGAGAGGAAAAGTCTCTGCCTCTGGATGGTGAGCACACTGAGTCAGCCTTAACAGGCCCTACAACTGTCAGGAAGCCTTAATGTGTTATATGGTCAAAAGACCATGCTCCTATGTGGTGGACTTACTGGCACTACCCACAGAGGCCTTGAACAACAGTTCCTGAAGTGGCTTTAAAGTTTTTGGACAGGAATAGACTTCCACCGCTGTATGGTGGCTTTGGTGGGTCTATATTAACAGGACTCTGACCCCTTTCTAGTGTGTTAATAGGGTTTGTGAGAAGACAAGGTTCCAAAAGAGCTCCTAAAGAGGCCTAATAAGGTTTGTTCAGTCAAAGTTCTGATACACTATATGTTGGCTTTGGTGGGTGTTTATTCACAGGATTCCATTGCTTTCGAGAAGGCTAATAGGGTTTGTGAGAGCACAAGTCTCTGCCCCTGTATGGTTGGCCTTAGATTGTCCATCCACTGAGGACTTGCCCACAAGATTCTGAACTTCACTAATAAGGTTTGTACAGGCCTAGGTCCACACCCCTGTATGGTGGCTTTTGGGGGTCTATATTAATTGGACTCTGCCCCTTTCTAGCGTGCTAACGGTGTTTGTGAGTGCTAAGTCTCAGCCCCTGTACAGTGGCCTCAGTGGGTCTGCCTCACAGGCCCCTCCCCTCCCCTGTCTGGAAGCATAAGTACTTTGGGAAATGTCTCCGCCCCTATACTGTGGCATTAGTGGGTCTATCTCACAGACTTCACCCCTGATTGGAAGCATTAGGTATTTTGGGAAAAGTCTCCGCCCATGTACGGTGGCCTTGGTGGGTCTGTCTCACAGGCCCCGCCCCTACAGGAAGCCTAACCTGTAGTCTGTTAAAAGTCTCTGCCCCTGTACAATGCTATTGGTGGGTCTGTCTCACAGGCCCCTCCCCTACAGGAAGCCTAACCATGTTTTCTGTGAAAAGTCTCTGCCCCTGTACAATGCTATTGGTGGGTCTATCTCACAGGCCCCTCCCCTACAGGAAGCCTAACCATGTTTTCTGTGAAAAGTCTCTGCCCCTGTACAATGCTATTGGTGGATCTGTCTCACAGGCCCCTCCCCTATAGGAAGCCTAACTATGCTGTCTGGGAAAAGTCTCCGCCCCTGTACAATGCTATTGGTGGGTCTGTCTCACAGGCCCCTCCCCTACAGGAAGCCTAACCATGTTGTCTGGGAAAAGTCTCTGCCCCTGTACAATGCTATTGGTGGGTCAGTCTCACAGGCCCCTCCCCTGCAAGAAACCTAACAACGTTTTCTATAAAAAGCTCCGCCCCTGTACGGTGGCCTTAGTGGGTCTGTCTTACAGGCCCCTCCTCTGTCCGGACGCATAAGTGCTTTGGATAAGGTTTACGCCCCTGTCCAGTACCCTCAGGAGGTCTCTCTCAGAGGCCCCTCCCCTACAGGAAGCCTAACCATGTTGTCTAGGAAATGTCTGCAAACCGATACTGTGGCATTAGTGGGTCTATCTCACAGACTCCTCCCTTGATTGGAAGCATTAAATATTTTGGGAAAATCTCAGCCCCTGTACTGTGGCCTTAGAGGGTCTGTCTCACAGGCCCCTCCCCTGTCCGGAAGCCTAACCAAGTAGTCTGGGAAAAGTCTCCGCCCCTGTACAATGCTATTGGTGGGTCTGTCTCACAGGCCCCTCCCCTGCAAGACACCTAACAACGTTTTCGATAAAAAGCTCCGCCCCTGTACGGTGGCCTTAGTGGGTCTATCTCACAGGCCCCTCCCCTGTCCAGAAGCCTAACCAAGTAGTCTGGGAAAAGTCTCCGCCCCTTTACAGTGGCCTCAGTGGGTCTGTCACACAGGCCCCTCTTCTACAGGAAGCCTAACCATGTTGTCTGGGAAAAGTCTCCGCCCCTGTACAATGCTATTGGTGGATCTGTCACACAGGCCCCTCCCCTAAAGGAAGCCTAACCATGTTGTCTGGGAAAAGTCTCCGCCCCTGTACAATGCTATTGGTGGGTCTGTCTCACAGGCCCCTCCCCTACAGGAAGCCTAACTATGCTGTCTGGGAAAAGTCTCTGCCCCTGTACAATGCTATTGGTGGGTCTGTCTCACAGGCCCCTCCCCTGCAAGAAACCTAACTACGTTTTCTATAAAAAGCTCCGCCCCTGTACGGTGGCCTTAGTGGGTCTATCTCACAGGCCCCTCCTCTGTCCGGACGCATAAGTGCTTTGGATAAGGTTTACGCCCCTGTACAGTACCCTCAGGAGGTCTCTCTCAGAGGCCCCTCCCCTACAGGAAGCCTAACCATGTTGTCTAGGAAATGTCTGCAAACCGATACTGTGGCATTAGTGGGTCTATCTCACAGACTCCTACCCTGATTGGAAGCATTATTTTGGAAAAGTCTCAGCCCCTGTACGGTGGCCTTAGAGGGTCTGTCTCACAGGCCCCTCCCCTCTCCGGAAGCCTAACTATGTTGTCTGTGAAAAGTCTCCGCCCCTGTACGGTGGCCTCAGTGGGTCGTCCTAACAGGCCCCTCCCCTCTCCGGAAGCCTAACCATGTTGTCTGGGAAAAGTCTCTGTCCCTGTACAATGCTATTGGTGGATCTGTCTCACGGGCCCCTCCCCTACAGGAAGCCTAACCATGTTGTCTGGGAAAAGTCTCTGTCCCTGTACAATGCTATTGGTGGATCTGTCTCACGGGCCCCTCCCCTACAGGAAGCCTAACCATGTTGTCTAGGAAATGTCTGCAAACCGATACTGTGGCATTAGTGGGTCTATCTCACAGACTCCTACCCTGATTGGAAGCATTAAATATTTTGGAAAAGTCTCAGCCCCTGTACGGTGGCCTTAGAGGGTCTGTCTCATAGGCCCCTCCCCTCTCCGGAAGCCTAACTATGTTGTCTGTGAAAAGTCTCCGCCCCTGTACGGTGGCCTCAGTGGGTCGTCCTCACAGGCCCCTCCCCTCTCCGGAAGCCTAACCATGTTGTCTGGGTAAAGTCTCTGCCCCTGTACAATGCTATTGGTGGGTCTGTCTCACAGGCCCCTCCCCTGCAAGACACCTAACAACGTTTTCTATAAAAAGCTCCGCCCCTGTACGGTGGCCTTAGTGGGTCTATCTCACAGGCCCCTCCTCTGTCCGGACGCATAAGTGCTTTGGATAAGGTTTACGCCCCTGTACAGTACCCTCAGGAGGTCTCTCTCAGAGGCCCCTCCCCTACAGGAAGCCTAACCATGTTGTCTAGGAAATGTCTGCAAACCGATACTGTGGCATTAGTGGGTCTATCTCACAGACTCCTCCCCTGATTTGAAGCATTAAATATTTTGGAAAAGTCTCAGCACCTGTATGGTGGCCTTAGAGGGTCTGTCTCACAGGCCCCTCCCCTGTCCGGAAGCCTAACCAAGTTGTCTGGGAAAAGTCTCTGCCCTGTACAATGCTATTGGTGGGTCTGTCTCACAGGCCCCTCCCCTACAGGAAGCCTAACCTAGTTGTCTGGGAAAAGTCTCCGCCCCTGTACGGTGGCCTTAGAGGGTCTGTCTCACAGGCCCCTCCCCTACAGGAAGCCTAACCATGTAGTCTGGGAAAAGTCTCCGCCCCTTTACAGTGGCCTCAGTGGGTCTGTCTCACAGGCCCCTCCCCTACAGGAAGCCTAACCATGTTGTCTGTGAAAAGTCTCCGCCCCTGTACAATGCTATTGGTGGGTATGTCACACAGGCCCCTCCCCTACAGGAAGCCTAACTATGCTGTCTGGGAAAAGTCTCTGCCCCTGTACAATGTTATTGGTGGGTCTGTCTCACAGGCCCCTCCCCTGCAAGAAACCTAACAACGTTTTCTATAAAAAGCTCCGCCCCTGTACGGTGGCCTTAGTGGGTCTATCTCACAGGCCCCTCCTCTGTCCGGACGCATAAGTGCTTTGGATAAGGTTTACGCCCCTGTACAGTACCCTCAGGAGGTCTCTCTCAGAGGCCCCTCCCCTACAGGAAGCCTAACCATGTTGTCTAGGAAATGTCTGCAAACCGATACTGTGGCATTAGTGGGTCTATCTCACAGACTCCTCCCCTGATTTGAAGCATTAAATATTTTGGAAAAGTCTCAGCACCTGTATGGTGGCCTTAGAGGGTCTGTCTCACAGGCCCCTCCCCTGTCCGGAAGCCTAACCAAGTTGTCTGGGAAAAGTCTCTGCCCTGTACAATGCTATTGGTGGGTCTGTCTCACAGGCCCCTCCCCTACAGGAAGCCTAACCTAGTTGTCTGGGAAAAGTCTCCGCCCCTGTACGGTGGCCTTAGAGGGTCTGTCTCACAGGCCCCTCCCCTACAGGAAGCCTAACCATGTAGTCTGGGAAAAGTCTCCGCCCCTTTACAGTGGCCTCAGTGGGTCTGTCTCACAGGCCCCTCCCTTGTCCGGAAGCCTAACCAAGTAGTCTGGGAAAAGTCTCCGCCCCTTTACAGTGGCCTCAGTGGGTCTGTCACACAGGTCCCTCCCCTACAGGAAGCCTAACCATGTTGTCTGTGAAAAGTCTCCGCCCCTGTACAATGCTATTGGTGGGTATGTCACACAGGCCCCTCCCCTACAGGAAGCCTAACTATGCTGTCTGGGAAAAGTCTCTGCCCCTGTACAATGTTATTGGTGGGTCTGTCTCACAGGCCCCTCCCCTGCAAGAAACCTAACAACGTTTTCTATAAAAAGCTCCGCCCCTGTACGGTGGCCTTAGTGGGTCTATCTCACAGGCCCCTCCTCTGTCCGGACGCATAAGTGCTTTGGATAAGGTTTACGCCCCTGTACAGTACCCTCAGGAGGTCTCTCTCAGAGGCCCCTCCCCTACAGGAAGCCTAACCATGTTGTCTAGGAAATGTCTGCAAACCGATACTGTGGCATTAGTGGGTCTATCTCACAGACTCCTACCCTGATTGGAAGCATTAAATATTTTGGAAAAGTCTCAGCCCCTGTACTGTGGCCTTAGAGGGTCTGTCTCACAGGACCCTCCCCTGTCCGGAAGCCTAACCATGTTGTCTGTGAAAAGTCTCCGCCCCTGTACGGTGGCCTCAGTGGGTCGGCCTCACAGGCCCCTCCCCTCTCCGGAAGCCTAACTATGTTGTCTGTGAAAAGTTTCCGCCCCTGTACGGTGGCCTCAGTGGGTCGGCCTCACAGGCCCCTCCCCTCTCCGGAAGCCTAACCATGTTGTCTGGGTAAAGTCTCCGCCCCTGTACGGTGGCCTCAGTGGGTCTGTCTCACAGGCCCCTCCCCTCTCCGGAAGCCTAACCATGTTGTCTGGGTAAAGTCTCTGTCCCTTTACAGTGGCTTTAGTGGGTCTGTCTCACAGGCCCCTTCCCTCTCCGGAAGCATAAGTACTTTAGGTAAAGTCTCCGCCCCTGTAAGGTGGCCTTAGTGGGTCTATCTCAAAGGCCCCTCCTCTGCCCGGACAATTAAGTGCTTTGCATAAAGTCTCCGCTCCTGTACGGTGGCCTCAGTGGGTCTGTCTCACAGGCCCCTCCCCTCTCCGGAAGCCTAACCATGTTGTCTGGGTAAAGTCTCTGTCCCTTTACAGTGGCTTTAGTGGGTCTGTCTCACAGGCCCCTTCCCTCTCCGGAAACATAAGTACTTTAGGTAAAGTCTCCGCCCCTGTAAGGTGGCCTTAGTGGGTCTATCTCAAAGGCCCCTCCTCTGCCCGGACAATTAAGTGCTTTGCATAAAGTCTCTGCCCCTGTACGGTGGCCTCAGTGGGTCTGTCTCACAGGCCCCTCCCCTCTCCGGAAGCCTAACCATGTTGTCTGGGTAAAGTCTCTGTCCCTTTACAGTGGCTTTAGTGGGTCTGTCTCACAGGCCCCTTCCCTCTCTGGAAACATAAGTACTTTAGGTAAAGTCTCCGCCCCTGTAAGGTGGCCTTAGTGGGTCTATCTCAAAGGCCCCTCCTCTGCCCGGACAATTAAGTGCTTTGCATAAAGTCTCCGCCCCTGTACGGTGGCCTCAGTGGGTCTGTCTCACAGGCCCCTCCACTACAGGAAGCCTAACCATGTTGTCTGTGAAAAGTCTCCGTCCCTGTACAATGCTATTGGTGGGTCTGTCTCACAGGCCCCTCCCCTACAGGAAACCTAACCAAGTTGTCTGGGAAAAGTCTCCGCCCCTGTACGGTGGCCTCAGTGGGTCTGTCTCACAGGCCCCTCCCCTCTCCGGAAGCCTAACCATGTTGTCTGGGTAAAGTCTCTGTCCCTTTACAGTGGCTTTAGTGGGTCTGTCTCACAGGCCCCTTCCCTCTCTGGAAACATAAGTACTTTAGGTAAAGTCTCCGCCCCTGTAAGGTGGCCTTAGTGGGTCTATCTCAAAGGCCCCTCCTCTGCCCGGACAATTAAGTGCTTTGCATAAAGTCTCTGCCCCTGTACGGTAGCCTTAGTGGGTCTGTCTCACAGGCCCCTCCACTACAGGAAGCCTAACCATGTTGTCTGGGTAAAGTCTCTGTCCCTTTACAGTGGCTTTAGTGGGTCTGTCTCACAGGCCCCTTCCCTCTCCGGAAGCATAAGTACTTTAGGTAAAGTGTCCGCCTCTGTAAGGTGGCCTTAGTGGGTCTATCTCAAAGGCCCCTCCTCTGCCCGGACAATTAAGTGCTTTGCATAAAGTCTCTGCCCCTGTACGGTAGCCTTAGTGGGTCTGTCTCACAGGCCACTCCCCTCTCCGGAAGCATAAGTACTTTAGGTAAAGTCTCCGCCCCTGTACCGTGGCCTTGGTTTGTCTATCCACCGAAGAGTTGTCCAGAAGTTCCTAAAGTGCCCTATAAACGTTTGTGTAGGCCTAGGTCAGCATAGCTATATGGTTTCTTTGGGGGTCTATATTAATTGGACTCGGACCCTTCCTAGTGTGCTAATTGTGTTTGCTGTGAGTTTTCAGGCTCTGCCCCTGTACGGTGGCCTCAGTGGGTCTGTCTCACAGTGCCCCCCCCCATCTGGAAGCCTAACCAAGTTGCCTGGGAAAAGTCTCCACCCCTGTACGGTGGCCTCATTGGTTCTGTCTCACAGGCCCCTGCCCTACACGACGCCTAACCTTGTTATCTGTGAAAAGTCTCCGCCACTGTTTGGTGGCCTCAGTGGCTCTGTCTCACAGTACCCTCCTCTGTTCTGAAGGATAAGTGCTTTGGGAAAACTCTCTGCCCCTGTTCGGTGGCCTTAATAGGTCTGTATTGCAGGCCGCTGCCCTGATGTGAAGACTTACTTTGTTTACCTGGGAAAAGTCTCCGCCCCTGTATGGTTGCCAGGAGCCATCCTCACTTAGATCTCAAAGCCAAGAGCTCTCGATACTAGTAGCCATCCCCACCTAGATCTGGATGCCAGGAGATCTCGATACCAGGAGTCATTCTCATTTACATCTCCATGCCAGGAGTCATTCTTACTTAGATCTCAAAACCCCCTCTTTTGAAGCTCATCTGTGGATAGGTTACTATAACAAGCCCTTTCCACTTCACCTCTTCATGACCCCCTTTTTATCATGCCAAAGTTCCAGCAGCAATAACTAGCTTTCCCCAGAAACTCTGATAAACTGTTTCATAGAAATGATGCCAACGCTCTGAGATCGTTTCCCCTTTACCCCTCCCAAACTTGTGAGCTTCTCTTTATATTGGCTTGTGTAAAAAATAAAATTTGACAGCTTGATCGGAATACAGACTTGCTGTCTGCCTCTCGTGTCTCTTGCCTCTAGCCTTTCCCTAGGTAATTGACTGTCCTGCGGGTCTGGACAAACGGTGGTGCCCAACAGTGATGCCCCAGTGTAGTGATCAAGGGGAAGGAGGTTATAGGAAAGCAGGAAGGGCCCTTCGTGTGCAGCTCCTGGAGCTGATTAGGTCAAGGCATGGTTGACACACCGGTGCTTGGCCAGAGGAAAATCTCCATGGCAACAATGTCTTGGAAGGTGAGACCCCATGGCACAAGCTTTTACTCAGAAATCCCTGTTCATTTCGGGGCTAAAGGAATCTCTCAAGACACAAGGTGCTAGGGTGAAGAAAAAAGATCGTAAGCACTTCTTAGACTTTGTTGGACAAATTTGTCCCTGGTTCCCAGAGGAAGGAACTATAGATAAGAAAACTTGTGCTAGAGTGGGCGATTGTTTTAGAGATTACTATATAACCTTTGGTCCAGAAAAAAAAAAAAAAAATCCGGTCACTGCCTTTAACTACTAGTCTCCGATAAATGACATTATTCTGAATTCCTCACGCTTCCAGGATCTAGTTTCTGAAGGAGAATGCCCTCTGAAAAAGCATTCATCCAGGGCACCATCTGTGCACTCTCTCGACCCTTATGCCCCTGTTTTGATTGATATGGAGGAAGGGAATTTAAAACGGTCTGTGTCTGCTCTTTCTTCTCCTGATCTTTTCAAAGAACTATGCAGCAAGATAAGTTACCCCCCTTTACAAACTCTGAAATCAGGTCATGGTCCTGAGGATTTCCCCCTAGGGGAGGGAGCCAATTTAGAGGTGGATACCAATTTAGAGGAGGAAGTGGCAATATCTGACCCAAACCCACCTAAGGTTGTTGCTCATACCACTACCATTGCCTTTGGGTCAGCACCCTCTGTCCCAGAGGTTGTTACACCTATTGTCCCTCCTCTGTGTATGTCCTTTGGTGAGATTTTTACTGCTCCCACAGCTTCTGCTGCCCACAGAAGAGTCACAGAAGAGATTCCTTCTCTCTGCCAAATGGTAGAGAGCCTCAGGCAGCAAGTAGCACTCTTAAAGGCACTATGAGATTTAGAATGGCAGATGGTAACTTTAACCTCGGGATTTGTCTCAAAGATGGAGACCCAGAAAAAGCCAGAGCAAAAATCCTTGCAAAAAGGTCCAGTCCTGGCTTTCCCACTCTCTTTGCGCAGTGGAGCCACTGTCCCTCGCGCAGCTCCAGCCTCTGCTGAGGAGGAGAGTCCAGATGAATTAGAGGGAGAGGAGGAGGGAGAAATAGGAAATCAACCTCCAGGTAATCCACCCCCGTACTCCCGGGATACTCCGACCCCAGATGAGAGCAGGGACTGCAAGATATCAAATTATTCTTACAAACCTCTTGACTTTAAAATTTTAGAAAAATTAAAGTCTGCAGTCACGCCTACTGGCCAACAGCTCCCTTCACTGGCATTTTTAGAGTCTTCCACTGAGGGCTGCCTCACGCCTAAGGAATTTATCCAGCTTGCCTGAACCTACACTCTGGGGGAGAATTTGTTCTTTGGAAGTCAGATGCAGCTGAAGCGGCTAAAGAAATAGAAAGTAAAAACCACTCACTGACAGAGTGTAAGTCCTGGACTGCTAAGAAACTCCTAGGTGATTCTCCTTTTAATACATTAGAAGCCCAAATGAAGTACCCTCCAGAACTCCTAGCCCAAGTTAGACAAATCTATCACACCGCCTGTAAAAGGCTACCCCCCCAAGACAGGGTCGTCTGCCACTCTGAATAAAGTTCTTCGGGGTCCAGATGAGCCCTATAACTCATTCATCAGCTGCCTCACTGAAACTGTGGAGCATATCTTTGTACCCTAAGACACTGATAGTCCATTCCTTAAACAGCTTGCCTTTGAGAATGCACACCCATCCTGCCAGGATGTGCTTAAACATCATCTTACTAAATCCTTGGCAGAATACATTTTCTTATGTGCGGGCTTGGGAACCAGCCATGCCATGGGGCTAGCACTTCAGAAAGCAGGCATTCAGACACAATCAAAAACTTGCTTTAATTGCAAACAGCCTGGAAACTTTCAATGTGACTGTCCTCATCCCAGAGCTACCAGGAATTCTGTGCCCCAAACTTCAGCTCCTCAATCTACAGGACCACCTGCCTTAAGGCAAAGACCTCTAACTACCCTTTGTCCTCACTGCTGCAAAGGTTATCATTGGCAATGGGACTGTCATTCCAAGAGAGAATCTTGGCCGTCCTCTCTCTTTCTGGCCTTTGGTAAACACCCTGCGGGGGCAGCCACAAGCCCCCTACCCAGGGACCAACCCCGGGGGCAATGGGGTTTGTCCCACAACAACAATAGCAATTAGCGGTTCTTCCAGCCAACAGCCCAGTTCAATCTCCCAGCTACAACGAGCTACCCCAGGCAGCGCAGGCCTGGACTTGTGTGCCACCACTAGCTCAGTATTAAAGCCTGAGGATGGCGTGCAGGTGTTTCTAACCGGAGTTTATGGTCCTGTGCCACTCTGGATATTTTGCTTAGTCATAGGAAGGGCTTCCTTGTCTAAGGGAGGATTTCAATTTATTCTTACTCCTGTAGACTCACCAAATGAGGGTGAAATTGTAGTCCTAGTCTGAGTTCTAGAAGGACTTATGTCCATCTGTCCAGGACAGCCTATAGCCCAATTAGTCCTCCTTCCACAAGTTGCCCTCCATAACTCTGTTAATAAGGAACACAGGGACCAGGGAGAAACAGGAATAGCAGAAGTTTCCTGGATATACAAGATTTCTCATTCCTGCCCCATGCTTACTTTAAAATTAGATGGCAAGGCTTTTACAGGTCTCCTGAACTCAGGAGCAGATGCTACTGCTATTTCTTCAAAACATTGGCCTAGTAGCTGGCCATTGACAATCTCTATTACCCATCTGCGAGGTATAGGCCACTCCATTAACCCACAGGTCAGTGCAAAGACACTTACTTGGACAGATCAGGAAGGTAATTCGGGGACTTTCACCCCTTTTGTCATCAGGGACCTCCCTGTTAATCTTTGGGTCCAAGATGTTCTTTCTCAAATGAATATTATCATGTGCAGCCCTAATGAGGTTGTTACCAAACAAATGCTGGCACAAGGGTTCCTTCCAGGACACGGACTGGGTAAGAAAGCTCAAGGCATTCGATGCCCAATACAAGTCCAACAGAGACCAGATAGACAAGGGCTAGTCTTTCCAGATCTGGATTTTCCCTAATGGCAACTGTCATGTCTGCACCCCCCCCACACACACACACACATGCAGATAAGATCTGCTGAAGGGACTCCCCCCACCATGTGGGTTGATCAGTGGCCCCTAACTCAAGAAAAATTAAAAGCAGCCCAAGAGCTAGTGCAGGAGCAACTTGTTGCTGGTCATATAGAGCCTTCTTCCCCTTGGAATACACCATCTTTGTAATTAAGAAAAAATCTGGTAGATGGAGACTTCTGCAAGATCTTAGTGCTGTTAATAAAGTCATGATCCCTAAGGGGGCTCTTCAGCCTGGTCTGCCTACCCCGGCAGCTATTCCCAAAGACCTTTTCAAAATTGTTATTGACTTAAAGGACTGTTTCTTCACGATTCCTATACACCCTAATGACTGCCTTCATTTTGCCTTCAGTCTCCCACAAATTAATTTTCTGGGACCTATGGACAGGTTCCAGTGGCAAGTACTTCCCCAGGGCATAGCTAATAGTCCTACCCTGGACCAAAAGTTTGTTGCTCAAGCCATCTACCCCATTCAAAAAGCATGGCCACAGATTTACCTTCTTCACTACATGGATGATATTTTTCTTGGAGCTCCTGTTGAAGCTCAAGCCTTACAATGCTTCCAGCAACTCCAGGCAGCTTTGTCTGCTTGAGGTTTGAAAATTTCCCCCCGATAAGATTCAATTTCAAGCCCCTTACTCTTACTTAGGCTTTCAGCTTCCACAAGACCTTGTCTTTACCCCAAAGATAGAACTCCATTTAGACCCCCTAAAAACTTTACATGACTTTCAACAACTTTTGGGTAATCTGCAGTTCCTTCGATCTTATCTTAAAATTTCGCTGGATGTTTTGCTTCCCCTTTATCATCTATTGAAAGGCAATACGCATCCACTTTCACCTCACTCACTTATCCCCCAGGCTTTAAATGCTCTTACACAAATTGGGCAGACTATATCTTCACAGACCACTTTTCAGTTTAACTCCTACTTCCCCCTACATTTTATTGTGTTTGCTACTTCTCATTCTCCTTTGGGTGTCTTTTGGCAAAGGGGTTCAGGAACTTCTTCAGGGTGCCCCCTGATGTGGGTTCCCCTCCATTCTTAGCCTATCAAGTCACCTCCAAGCAAACACTCAAAGAAGGAGTTACTGTTTTCACTGATGTTTTCTCAAATGGACGTGCAGCTTATGTCCTAGGTGATGAGGCTTTTGTGTTTCACTCTCCATATTCCTGAGCACAGCTAGTTGAGTTATTTGCTGTATAATAGGTCTTTGAAAGATTCTGTTCTCCCCCTTTAACCTATACATGGACAGTGCCTATGTAGCTAACTCCATTCCACTCCTTGAGACGGTCCCGTACATACGGAACACCTCTACTGCCTCCCATCTATTTGCTAAAATTCAACACCTTATCCTTACAAGATCTACTCCCTTCTTTGTGGGTCATCTAAGAGCACATACAGGCTTAAAGCGCCCCCTCTCTGAAGGTAATGCTAAGGCAGATGAAGCCACCGGCCTTTTTCCCACTGTTCTGTCTACTTTAATAAAGGCTCAACAAGCACATGCTCTCCATCAATCAATCAATGCCTCTATGTTTGACAGAAGTTTGAAATTTCTAGGGAACAAGCTCGATCTATAGTCAAAACTTGCACAGCTTGTGTCTCTTTACTCCCCACTCCCCATCTGGGAGTTAATCCAAGAGGTCTGCTTCCAAATGAACGTTCATAGATGGATGTGACTCACTTCCGTTCATTTGGAAGGTTCAAATACATTCATGTCACAATTGATACTTTTAGTGGGGTTCTCTTTGCTTCCCCCCTTTCCAGTGAGGCCTCTTGGGATGTTACTTCTCATGTTATTCAATGTATGATGGTTATGGGAAAATCTCAAGTCATTAAAACTGACAATGGCCCAGGCAGGATACACAGGTACCAAGTTCCAAAAATTCTGCTCACTCTTTGGTATTAAACACATCACAGGTATTCCTTACAACCCTCAAACTCAAGGAATTGTTGAACGAGCACATCAGACTTTAAAAAATATGATTCAACATCTTTCCACCTCCACGGAGACTTTCATGACCCCTTCACCTCGAAATAAACTTGCTCATGCCTTGTTTGTGCTTAATTTCTTGAGATTAGATAATGATGGAAGTTCAGCTGCTGATTGTCATTGGCATTCTGGTTCCAAACATTCTCATGCCATGGTGCTTTAGAGGGACCCGCTTACCAGTCAGTGGAAGGGACCTGATCCTGTGCTTATTTGGAGTCGTGGCTCAGCATGCATTTATGATCAGAAGAACTCTGAACCCAGATGTCTCCCAGAACACCTTGTAAAACAAGTTAATCCTATGTCCAGAGTGGAGCATTCACCTCCCCCTGAGGCTCATTCTCCTTCTCTTGGAGATGCTTCTACCTCACCTGATCATGATGAACCTACTATGGCAGGATGCACTGGCGATGACAATTCAACTGCCCCATAAGCCCTCTTCAGGAGTGTCCTTTAGGCACTTGGTTTGGAATTCTACATGGATGGTCCTCTCAGATAGGAAGGACCCTGTCTGGGCTATCTCCAAACTATCTAATCAAGTTTGGTGGCCAGACGTTCTGACCCCTGACCTTTGCAAGCTCACACTTAGTACAGGAACACCTTGGGGAATCGAACATCCTTTAGATATCTCCATTGCCTCAGAATTCCCTACTCATGGCAGCAACCCTCAGCCTGGTTGTGGCAACTCATTTCAATATACTCTATTGAAGAGAACTGAGTTTTATGTCTGCCATGGGTACTGTAGTGGCAGTTCTGTAGATAAAAAGTGTGGAGGCAAAACAGACTTTTTCTGTGCCTCCTGGGGCTGTGTAACCACTGGAGATGCATCTTGGAAACCCACCTCTTCATGGGATCACATCCAAGTAAAACATAACGTTACACCTTCAGATAGTTTTCAAAAATATGGTGAGTCCTGCCAAGCCTCTAATCCCTCTACAAAGGGATGGTGCACACCTTTACGAATTACATTCACCACCCGTGCAAAATCTCCCAATCTACATTGGCAAATAGGCTATGAATGGGGTCTTCGCCTCTATGTACTTGGCTTTGACGCAGGCATTATTTTCTCTATTAAGCTCTTTAAAGAGCCTTTACATCATGCCCATCCAGTCCCAATGGGACCTAATCCTGTGTTGGTACCTCATCCTGTTCCTCCTAAAGGAATTGATCAGGACACCACTCTTGTGCTCCTTCTCTTAAAGGCACCTCCCTACCTTCTGTATTTCCCCTCCAGCCACCAGCTAAGCCATCAGCTACTACACTGCCTGTACAGCCAGCTCCCACTAAGAATCTTATACTTTCTTTAGTTAATCAGATTTTTCTCACCTTAAATGAAACTTCCCCTGAACTTGTTGAAGATTGCTAGTTGTGCTACCATTCCCAACCACCCTTTTATGAAGGAATTGCTATTCTTGGTGATTCCCCCCACCCCAATGCTGATGATCCAAGGCACTGCCTTTGGTAAAAGGGCACTTGGCCAGGTCTTTCATTAACCCAAATATCTGGCCTGAGACTTTGTGTGATCTCTAGTGTAACAAATGTCCCCTCAGTTTATGCTTACTTGTGTAATGAAACCTATTTCCCCCTCCTGGCAATTATTTTATTCTGCCCCTGGAGGGAACCTGGTGGGTGTGCCTTGATGGCTTTACACCTTGCCTCTCCGCCTCAGTTTTTCAAAATTGAAAGAATGGAGAGAGCCCTGAATTTTGCATCATTATTAAGATGATTCCTCATTTAGTTTAACACTCTGAAATCCACATCCACTGGGGACTCCACTTCTTTGAGCTGCCCTCGCAAAGTACCTATCTCTGCTGTTACTATCTCTGTCCCACTTGGTCTCGGAGCTGTGGGAGCAGGGACAGGTATTTCTTCCCTTGTTCTTTCTAACTCTAGGTACACAGAGCTAAGTGCCACCATCGATCAAGATGTCCAACACCTTCAGCAGGGGATAATTGACCTCTATGACTCAAATAACTCCCTAGCTGAGGTTGCCCTCCAAAATAGGCAGTGACTTGATCTTCTGTTCCTCCAACAGGGTGGACTTTGTGCAGCTTTAAAAGAAGAATGCTGTTTTTATGCTAGTAAGACAGGAGTTGTAAAAGATAGCATGAAAATAGTCAGACAAGAACTAGAAAAACATAAGAGAGAAAGAGAACAGAAAGAAAGTATGAAAATTGGTTTTCCACCTCTCCCTGGCTCACTACACTTTTACCCAGTATCCTAGGACCCTTTGTAGGACTATTATTGTTATGTTCTTTTGGACCATGGGCTTTTAAACACCTCACTGCCCTAATTAAGAGGCAGGTAGATGTCTTGGCAGCCAAGCCCACTCAGGTACATTACCATCAGTTGGCTATGGAGGATTGAGAGATGGCTACCTAAATCCCCATGGCAAAACAGCCAAAATGGTACACTCGAGTGCCCTAGCAGAGAGAGCATTCTTGTCACAGCCATTCTAGCTGGGACTCCAGAAGGAGCCCCACAAGCTGAAGGCACCAATACCATTAAATTTGCTAGGCAGTTAGCCAATGACAGGCAACTTCCCAGGGCCACTCCTACCTAAGACAGGAGTTTCTGGAGGCTGGTAGAGACATCCAAATAGGAACCGGATGATGGATGACCCTGTTGATTCCTAAAACAGGCACTGCCCCATTATCTTGGTACCTCATCTGCTTTCCATCAAAGGCTGTCTGACCTATGCTCTCTACTATACAGAGAAGGGTGAGATGCCAGGAGCCATCCTCACTTAGATCTCAAAGCCAAGAGCTCTCGATACTAGTAGCCATCCCCACCTAGATCTGGATGCCAGGAGATCTCGATACCAGGAGTCATTCTCATTTACATCTCCATGCCAGGAGTCATTCTTACTTAGATCTCAAAACCCCCTCTTTTGAAGCTCATCTGTGGATAGGTTACTATAACAAGCCCTTTCCACTTCACCTCTTCATGACCCCCTTTTTATCATGCCAAAGTTCCAGCAGCAATAACTAGCTTTCCCCAGAAACTCTGATAAACTGTTTCATAGAAATGATGCCAACGCTCTGAGATCGTTTCCCCTTTACCCCTCCCAAACTTGTGAGCTTCTCTTTATATTGGCTTGTGTAAAAAATAAAATTTGACAGCTTGATCGGAATACAGACTTGCTGTCTGCCTCTCGTGTCTCTTGCCTCTAGCCTTTCCCTAGGTAGTTCTAGGGACCCTGTTGACTGTCCTGCGGGTCTGGACAAACGGTGGCCATAGTGTGTCTGTCTCAAAAGCCCCTCCCCTGTCCAGAAGCATATGTACTTTGGGCAAAGTCTCCGCCCCTGTCTGGTAACCTTAGTGGGTCTATCTCACAGGCCCCTCCCCTGTCTGGAAGTATTAAGTATTTTGGGAAAAGTCTCAGCCCCTGTACGGTGGCCTGAGTGGGTCTGTCTCACAGGCCCCTCCCCTCTCCGGAAGCCTATCATGTTGTCTGGGAAAAGTCTCCGCCCCTGTATGGTGGCCTCAGTGGATGTCAAAGTTCCCGCCCCTATCCGGAAGCATATGTACTTTGGGAAAAGTCTCCGGCCCTGTACAGTGATTTGAGTGGTCCATCTCATAGTCCCCTTCCCTCTCTGGAAGCATAAGTACTTTGGAAAAAGTCTCTGCCTACAGTGGCCTTAGTTTGTCCATCCACTGAGGAGCTGCCCACAAGATCCTGAAGTGCACTAATAAGGTTTGTGTAGGCCTAGGTCCATACCCATGTATGGTGGGTTTGGTGGGTATATATTCATTGGACTCAGAACCTTTCTAGTGTCCAAATACTGTTTGTTTGTGAAAAGTCTCCGCCCCTGTATGGTGGCCTCAGTGGGTCGGCCTCACAGGCCCCTCCCCTCTCCGGAAGCCTAACCAAGTTGTCTGGGAAAAGTCTCCGCTCCTGTACGGTGGCCTCAGTGGGTCGGCCTCACAGGCCCCTCCCCTCTCCGGAAGCCTAACCAAGTTGTCTGGGAAAAGTCTCCGCCCCTGTACGGTGGCCTCAGTGGGTCGGCCTCACAGGCCCCTCCCCTCTCCGGAAGCCTAACCATGTTGTCTGGGTAAAGTCTCCGCCCCTGTACGGTGGCCTCAGTGGGTCTGTCTCACAGGCCCCTCCCCTCTCCGGAAGCCTAACCATGTTGTCTGGGTAAAGTCTCTGTCCCTTTACAGTGGCTTTAGTGGGTCTGTCTCACAGGCCCCTTCCCTCTCCGGAAGCATAAGTACTTTAGGTAAAGTCTCCGCCCCTGTAAGGTGGCCTTAGTGGGTCTATCTCAAAGGCCCCTCCTCTGCCTGGACAATTAAGTGCTTTGCATAAAGTCTCTGCCCCTGTACGGTGGCCTCAGTGGGTCTGTCTCACAGGCCCCTCCCCTCTCCGGAAGCCTAACCATGTTGTCTGGGAAAAGTCTCTGTCCCTTTACAGTGGCTTTAGTGGGTCTGTCTCACAGGCCCCTTCCCTCTCCGGAAGCATAAGTACTTTAGGTAAAGTCTCCGCCCCTGTAAGGTGGCCTTAGTGGGTCTATCTCAAAGGCCCCTCCTCTGCCTGGACAATTAAGTGCTTTGCATAAAGTCTCCGCTCCTGTACGGTGGCCTTAGTGGGTCTGTCTCACAGGCCCCTCCCCTCTCCGGAAGCCTAACCATGTTGTCTGGGTAAAGTCTCTGTCCCTTTACAGTGGCTTTAGTGGGTCTGTCTCACAGGCCCCTTCCCTCTCTGGAAACATAAGTACTTTAGGTAAAGTCTCCGCCCCTGTAAGGTGGCCTTAGTGGGTCTATCTCAAAGGCCCCTCCTCTGCCCGGACAATTAAGTGCTTTGCATAAAGTCTCCGCTCCTGTACGGTGGCCTCAGTGGGTCTGTCTCACAGGCCCCTCCCCTCTCCGGAAGCCTAACCATGTTGTCTGGGTAAAGTCTCTGTCCCTTTACAGTGGCTTTAGTGGGTCTGTCTCACAGGCCCCTTCCCTCTCCGGAAGCATAAGTACTTTAGGTAAAGTCTCCGCCCCTGTAAGGTGGCCTTAGTGGGTCTATCTCAAAGGCCCCTCCTCTGCCTGGACAATTAAGTGCTTTGCATAAAGTCTCCGCTCCTGTACGGTGGCCTTAGTGGGTCTGTCTCACAGGCCCCTCCCCTCTCCGGAAGCCTAACCATGTTGTCTGGGTAAAGTCTCTGTCCCTTTACAGTGGCTTTAGTGGGTCTGTCTCACAGGCCCCTTCCCTCTCCGGAAGCATAAGTACTTTAGGTAAAGTCTCCGCCCCTGTAAGGTGGCCTTAGTGGGTCTATCTCAAAGGCCCCTCCTCTGCCTGGACAATTAAGTGCTTTGCATAAAGTCTCCGCCCCTGTACGGTGGCCTCAGTGGGTCTGTCTCACAGGCCCCTCCCCTCTCTGGAAGCCTAACCATGTTGTCTGGGAAAAGTCTCTGTCCCTTTACAGTGGCTTTAGTGGGTCTGTCTCACAGGCCCCTTCCCTCTCTGGAAACATAAGTACTTTAGGTAAAGTCTCCGCCCCTGTAAGGTGGCCTTAGTGGGTCTATCTCAAAGGCCCCTCCTCTGCCCGGACAATTAAGTGCTTTGCATAAAGTCTCTGCCCCTGTACGGTGGCCTTAGTGGGTCTGTCTCACAGGCCCCTCCACTACAGGAAGCCTAACCATGTTGTCTGGGTAAAGTCTCTGTCCCTTTACAGTGGCTTTAGTGGGTCTGTCTCACAGGCCCCTTCCCTCTCCGGAAACATAAGTACTTTAGGTAAAGTCTCCGCCCCTGTAAGGTGGCCTTAGTGGGTCTATCTCAAAGGCCCCTCCTCTGCCCGGACAATTAAGTGCTTTGCATAAAGTCTCCGCCCCTGTACGGTGGCCTCAGTGGGTCTGTCTCACAGGCCCCTCCCCTCTCCGGAAGCCTAACCATGTTGTCTGGGAAAAGTCTCTGCCCCTGTACAATGCTATTGGTGGGTCTGTCTCACAGGCCCCTCCCCTACAGGAAACCTAACCAAGTTGTCTGGGAAAAGTCTCTGCCCCTGTACGGTGGCCTCAGTGGGTCTGTCTCATAGGCCCCTCCACTACAGGAAGCCTAACCATGTTGTCTGGGAAAAGTCTCTGCCCTGTACAATGCTATTGGTGGGTCTGTCTCACAGGCCCCTCCCCTACAGGAAGCCTAACCAAGTTGTCTGGGAAAAGTCTCCGCCCCTGTACGGTGGCCTCAGTGGGTCTGTCTCACAGGCCCCTCCCCTACAGGAAGCCTAACCATGTTGTCTGGGAAAAGTCTCCGCCCCTTTACAGTGGCCTCAGTGGGTCTGTCTCACAGGCCCCTCCCCTACAGGAAGCCTAACCAAGTTGTCTGGGAAAAGTCTCTGCCCCTGTACAGTGGCCTCAGTGGGTCTGTCTCACAGGCCCTTCCCCTACAGGAAGCCTAACCATGCTGTTTGTGAAAAGTCTCCGCCCCTGTACAGTGGCCTCAGTGGGTCTGTCTCACAGGCCCCTCCCCTGACCGGAAGCCTAACCATGCTGTTTGTGAAAAGTCTCTGCCCATGTACAGTGGCCTCAGTGGGTCTATCTCACAGGCCCCTCCCCTGACCGGAAGCCTAACCATGCTGTTTGTGAAAAGTCTCTGCCCCTGTACGGTGGCATTAGTGGGTCTGTCTCACAGGCCCCTCCCCTGACCGGAAGCCTAACCATGCTGTTTGTGAAAAGTCTCCGCCCATGTACAGTGGCCTCAGTGGGTCTATCTCACAGGCCCCTCCCCTGACCGGAAGCCTAACCATGCTGTTTGTGAAAAGTCTCCGCCCCTGTACGGTGGCATTAGTGGGTCTGTCTCAGAGGCCCCTCCCATGTGCAGAAGCATAAGCACTTTTGGAAAAGTCTGTGCTCCTGTTCAGTGGCCTTAATGGGTCTATCCCCCAGGATCCTCCCCTGTCCGGAAGCTTAAGTAATTTAGGAAAAGTCTTTGTTCCTGTCCGGTGGCCTTAGTGGTTCTGTCTCACAGGCCCCTCCCCGTCCAGATGCATAAGTGGTTTGGATAAAGGCTCCGCCCCTATACAGTGGCCTTAGTGGTTCTGTTGCACAGGCCCCTCCCCTGTCGAGATGCATAAATGCTTTGGGAAAAGTCTCCGCCCCTGTATGGTGGCCTTAGTGGGTCTATCCACAAAGGCCTTGCTCACAAGCTCCTGAAGTACACTAATAAGATTACAAGCTCCTGAAGTACACTAATAAGATTTTTACAGGCCTGGGTCCGCACCCCTGTATGGTGGGTTTGGAGGGATTATATTTACAGGACTCTGCCCATTTCTAGATTGCTAATAGTGTTTCTTGGGGAGCACAAGGATCCACCCCTGTACAGCGGCCTTAGTGGATCCGTCCAACAGGCCCCTCCCCTGTCAGGAAACGTAACAATGTTATCTGGGAAAAGTCTCCGCCCCTGCACCTGGCTTCATTGGGTCTATCCACCGAGGCCTCGCTCACGAGCTCCTGAAGAGTCTTAACAAGGTTTGTACAGGCCTAGCTCTCCAACCCTGTATGGAGGCTTTGGTGGATCTTTATTCACAGTGTTCTGCCCCTTTTGAGGGGTCTAATAGGGTTTTTGATAGCTCAGGGCTCCATCTCTGGAGGGTCACCACACGGAGTTTATGTCGACAGCCCTGCCCCTATTCGGAACCTCACTATGTTTTATGGGAAAATTCTCTGTCCCTGTATAGTGGCCGCAGTGGGTCTAACTTTACTCCCTGTGCCCCTGTCTGGAAGCTCAGTCTTGTATGGGCAAAAGCCTCACGCGTTTGGTGGCCCTTTACGGAGGCCCTGTTCCAAGGCCCTGTCCGGAGGCCCTTTACGGAGGCCCTGTCCGGAGGCCCTTTACGGAGGCCCTGTCCGGAGGCCCTTTACGGAGGCCCTGTTCCAAGGCCCTGTCCGGAGGCCCTGTACGGAGACCCTCTCCGGAGGCCCTGTCCGGAGGCCCTTTACGGAGGCCCTGTACGGAGACCCTCTCCCGAGGCCCTGTCCGGAGGCCCTGTATGGAGGCCCTCTCTGGAGGCCCTGTCCAGAGGCCCTGTACAGAGGCCCTGTCCGGAGGCCCTCTCCGGAGGCCCTGTCCGGAGACCCTCTCCGGAGGCCCTGTCCGGAGACCCTCTCCGGAGGCCCTGTCCGGAGACCCTCTCCGGAGGCCCTGTCCGGAGGCCCTGTCCGGAGGCCCTGTATTGAGGCCCTGTCCGGAGGCCCTGTCCGGAGGCCCTGTATGGAGGCCCTGTCCGGAGGCCCTGTCCGGAGGCCATGTATGGAGGCCCTGTATGGCCAATTCTCAGAGGCCTTGACCACAAGCTCCCGAATTAACCTAATAGGGTTTGAACAGGCGTGTGTCTCTACTCCTATATTGTGGCTTTCATGGGTTTATATTCTCAGGACTCTGCTCCTTTTAGTTGAGGTGGCTAATAGTGTTTGTGAGAGCACAGGGCTCCACCTCTGGATGGTGCTCATAGTGGGTCGCCTCCGGAGGCCTTGACCCTGTCTGGAGGCCTAACTGGGTTGTATGGGCAAAAGTTTCTGCCCTGTATGGTGGCCTTAGTAGGTCTATCTGCACAGGCTTCCCCTCTTCCCACACCTGACTGCCTAATTTGTTGAATACACACTTAGGTCTCTGCAGTTGTTTGGTTGTCTTGGTGGGTCTCTGAACAGTACTCCCCGCCATTTGAAAGGGCTGAGTTTTTCATAGTATAATCCACCACTGTTGTTTGGTGGCCTTACTGGGTTGGTTTCTATAAGCCCTGCTTCTCTGTGGAGATCTATCTAGGTTGTACAGGCTCAAGTCTTTGCTTCTGTATGGTGGTTTGGTGGGTTTGTCTGGACAGGACTCAGCTCCTTTTAGAGCCTAATTGGGTTTGTTAGAGCATAAGCCTCTGCCCCTGTATGGTGACTTTAGTGGATCAATCTGTATATTGCCCCCCCCCCCCCATACACACTATTCTATGGTAACCCAGTAGTTTGTATGTATGGGCATAAATCCCTATTCCTGTATGGTCATCTGCTTTCAAGCACAGGCCTCTGTTTTCAAGAGGGCTAACTGTGTTTTTCAGAGTACAAGCCTCAGCACCTAATTTGGTGGCCTAATGGGCCTGTCTGTACATGTCCTGCCCCTGTGTGGAAGCCTAACTGGGAACAGGCCCCGTATGGTGGCCTTAGTGGGTCTGTCTGCAGAGACCTTGTATAACTCAGCCTCTTGTGGCCTAATTGTATGTGTACAGGCATAGCTCTCTGCCACTGTGGGTCTACCTGACATCCCTCATGTCTTACTTCCTAACTAGGTGTACATGGGCACAGATTTCTCCCATACCTGTATGGTACCTTTACTGGGTTTTTCTGCACAGGAGTCACCCTCTTCCTCCAATGGTAGCCTAATTGGGTGTGTAAAGGCATAGGTCTTTGCCCCAGTATGGTGGCCTTGGTAGGTCTATCTGCATAGAACTCTACCTATTTTGAGAGGGCTAATTGGGTTTCTCATAGTACAAGTCTCTGTAGTATTTGCGTAGGCCTCTTCCCCTTTCTAGCAGGATAATTGGGCTTGTTAGTGTACAGGTCTATGTCCCTGTATGGTGGCTTTAGTTGGTCTGTCTCTAGAGGTCTCCATACTTGTATGGCAGCCAAAATAGGTCTATGCACAGGCTTTGGCCACTGTGTGGGAGCCTTATTGAGTCTGTCTGCACATGCCTCTACTGGTGTGTGGCACAGACTCAAGTGGGTCTCTCTCTATAGGCTTCTGTCTGTTTCTATCAGTCTATGTAGCTTTGTATAGGCACAGGTTTCTGCCCCTGCATGGAGCTTAAATGGGTCTTTTTCCATAGGCCTATGCCCCTGCATGGCAGTTTAAGTGGGTTTATGTGGATACAGGTCTCTGTCCCGTATGGTATCCTAAGTTTGTCTTTATGCTTAGCCCTTCAAAGTGAAGCTAGTGAAGGACCTAACCTACTCTTGGAAGCCTGAAACTAGACTTTTATGCAGTGGCCTAACAAGTTTTAATTTCCTCCACAGGGTTTGCAGAAAAGAGGTTGATCCACAAGTACAGGTGTCCTGGTATGTTCGTAGAAAGATGTTCTCCTGGAAAGCTGCAAAAACAGGTCTTTATTAAATCCAAGCTATTCTCTACCTGGTAGTACAGTGGAACTTACAGGTTTTCATTTTATCCTTCCAGATTCCTGCCTGTCAGCGCTTCTACTCAGCCCTGAGCCCAGCCATCATGCCTAGGGGTCAAAAGAGTAAGAGCCGCTCCCGTGCAAAACGACAGCAGGCACGCAGGGATGTCCCAGCGATTCAGCCCACTGCAGAGGAAGCAGGGTCTTCTCCTGTTGACCAAAGTGTTGACTCCAGCTTCCTTGGTGGTTCTGCTCCTCAGGGTGTGAAAAACCCTGGATCTTTTGGTGCAGGTGTGTCCTGCATAGGCTCTGGTATAGGTGTTAGAAATGTTGCTGTTCTTGCTGATAAGAAAAGTTCAGATGGCACCCAGGCAGTGACTTCCATTCAGCACACACTTAAAGATCCTATCATGCGGAAGGCTAGTGTGCTGATAGAATTCCTGCTAGATAAGTTTAAGATGAAAGAGGCAGTTACGAGGAGTGAAATGCTGGCAATAGTCAACAAGAAGTATAAGGAACAGTTCCCTGAGATCCTCCGGAGAACTTCTGCACGCTTAGAATTAGTCTTTGGCCTTGAGTTAAAGGAAATAGATCCCAGCACTCATTCCTATTTGCTGGTGGGCAAACTGGGTCTTTCCACTGAGGGAAGTTTGAGTAGTAATTGGGGGTTGCCCAGGACTGGTCTCCTGATGTCCATCCTAGGTGTGATCTTCATGAAGGGTAACCGTGCCACTGAGCAAGAGGTATGGCAATTTCTGAATGGAGTGGGTGTATATGCTGGGAAGAGGCACTTGATCTTTGGTGAGCCCGAGGAGTTTATAAGAGATCTAGTGCAGGAAAATTACCTGGAGTACCGCCAGGTACCTGGCAGTGATCCCCCAATCTATGAGTTCCTGTGGGGACCTAGAGCTCATGCTGAAACCACCAAGATGAAAGTCTTGGAAGTTTTAGCTAAAGTCAATGGCACGGTACCCAGTGCCTTCCCTAATCTCTATCAGTTGGCTCTTAGAGATCAGGCAGCAGTACCAAGAAGAAGAGTTCAAGGCAAGGCTGTTCATTCCAAGACCCTATCCCAAAAGTCCTCTAATATGTAGATGAGTCTGTTCTGTTGAGTTTGAAAAAGAGTCAGGCTCCTAATCAGTAGAGAGTTCATAGCATATCAGAACCAACATGTATCCATTCTTGGCCCATTATACATTAGTAGAATAGAGGCTATTAATGTTACTTTTCAAATGTTTGTTTAACTAAAAAGTGCTTTGCGTCATGCTTTCTGTTAACCACATAAAAAGGTAACTGTCACTTGTCGTTTTAGAACTTGTTTTGTTTTGTTTTTTTTACAACAAACTGGAAAACCTTACTTTGTTTTTACTAAAACATTATGTAACATTGTATTGGAGAAGGGATTGTCATGGCAATGTGATATCATACAGTGGTGAAACAACAGTGAAGTGTGAAAGTTTATATTGTTTTGAAATTTTTATATATGAGTGTGATTGTTAGTTGCATACGTTTTTCTTTTTGTATAATGCTAGGTGAAATAAAGTTGGATTTGATGACTTTACTCAAATTCATTAGAAAGTAAATTATAAAGCTCTATTATTTTATTATTTTGTTCAAGTATTAATTAAGCATTTGGTCTCTGGAAGTTTCATCAGTAGCACTGGATCTAGTATGAAAAAACATAGTATAGCCACTGAAATGAGTTATCAGAGTCTAGCAGCAACTACATATAAGAAAAAGGGTAACACACTGTGTAAGATAAAAATGGCATATAGAAAATATGAGGAACAGGACATTTTCATGAAAGCTAAGAATTTATCATTATGGAATAGATTAGAACAAGCAATTCAGATGGTATTGATGAACAAAAAGGCTATTTAATATGAACCAAATATTGCTATGATGTACTAATTCTGTAATATTTAGACTGCACTTGGGTTTGCTCTCTATTAGTAGACAAAGTTTATGTTTGAGTCAAGGGCTAGCAGCCTCATTAAATGATATCTCTCCAAATTATTCTTTTTAGTATATTTACCTCCCAAATATTACCCTTTCCTTTAGAGTTTCACAAACTATAAGGCAAAATATAAAATATTTGGCAGCTTAAATATCATCAATTGGAAGTAATTTGAGTGATGTTGTGTGGTGGCCCGAATAAGTCTGCAGGAATGATAAGTACCAGACTTATGACATATCAGAGGGCAGAGACTAGGCTTGAATCAAGAAACATATCTTAAATGTTCTTTTAGAATTTGAGAGTGTTACAATGAAATGTCCACCTAGGGAAAGAATGGACAGTCAGTTATTTGCCACAGAGCAGATAAATATATTATACAAACTGTACATATGATGTTTAAAATTTTTTTTTTAAATACAGGTGATACTTAAGAGGTACTAAGATGTCACTAAGTGCTTATTCTTAGTATATACAGATACAGCCAGAGTCTTGTTCATTAATAGGGAATTTTAATAATAAATCACCATATTCAGTCTAAATATTTTTATTAGGGCTAAAGTGATAGCTCAGTGGCTAAGACCAATGGCTACTATTCAATTCCCAGTACCCATGTGGTGGCTTACAACCATCTGTAACTCCAGTTCTAGAGGATCCAATGCCTTCTGGCCTCTTTGGACACTATATGCACAGGATGCAGAGATATACATGCAGGCAAAACACTGATAAAAAATAAAAATAAATAAGATTAATGATAACTACCATGTCTTTAAAGACATAGTCTTTGCTGTATACTGTGCCATGTGAGCCTTATCAGATTTAAAATGCAGTCTAAGAACTAGAAGTTTCTGAAGTCAACAAAAATAGTACAGAGAATAGCTAGAATAGTCATTTGATGACAAATTCCTCAGAAGTAAACACAGCACTCTTCCAAGCCAGAGGCAGGCCTTGTGTCACTGACTCATTTTTGCTCATTACTTCCAAAATCCTAGCACTAAATGTATGACTTTAAACCTAAAATACTGCTTTTACAATACAGAGTTAAAGGAAATACCAATGAAAAAAAGTGAAGTATTATTTAACTTATAAACTGAGGTAGGAGGACTGCCTGGAAGACATCCTGGCATGCATAGCAAGACCCATCACAAAGGATTACTTGACAATATTTGCCTAAAATTCAATAAACCTCAAAAGATGAGAGTTTCACAAATCATAGCTTTAAATATTCCTATAAAAAGTATCTTTATATAAAAGTTACATGAGAGGCCACACCTCTATGGCAAAGGTAGGTATAGATCTCCATTCTTTGCATGTAACTGCAGAACACCTGTCCTGAGATCTCTGTTTACTTGGTTGGTTATGATTATCCTTTCTGGAGCATATCTGTCTCCTGTAGGATCTGCAAGAGTGGTTAAAAACAAGAGTTTAGAGTAAAATGCCTATTACCTAGAAGTTTTCTAAAAGAGAAATGCTGCAGAGATCCTAGCCTGGGATGTGCCCTCAGACCTAGAAGGCTGAGGGGAGTTTGTAAGGCTGAAAGTTCATCTCTCAATGCCCAGTGTCCCCCAGGTACAGGAGAGCTTTGCTCTGCACAGATGCCCTGAGAGTAAGAGTCTCTCTGCATGTGGCATATTTCCCTTAAGTATTGTGTGATCTTACTCATATATAATGTATACCACTTGGAATCCAAGTTGAGAGAATGCTGAAATTTAAAGATTCATAGGAAGAAGGGAATGGAAAAGTTGGTCACTGGGTAGTAAGCTACAGTTGGAAGTAAATAAACCTCACACTCTTGCACCCTTTGATGACTACTAATGACAATAATATTCTGTAAATTCTAAATACTAGGGGAAACTATTAGTATTTTTCACTACAAAGAAATTATGTTTTAGGAAATATTTTTAGTCAAACTTTTAACAGTTTACAAATACTGTGGTAAAATATCACATGGTAACTTTTAAATATGTACAATCTAGTTTTAGTTAAATATAAAGAGGAAAATCTCAGCCTCCAAATATTTAAGATTAGGGCTTAGAGGACTGCTAGTAAACATAGGAGAGAAGCATAAGGAGCTTGAATTTGCTGTCTTTCTGGCAAGGTACAGGCAGCTGTAGCCCATTTGCTATTGGTTGACTTCTCTGGAGTCTCAAGGAAAAAGAAATACTTGGCCTGAGACTTTGAGATAAGACAGTGGAGAGAAGTTTACACTATCTTTCCAGGAACAAATGCAGCATGATGAATGATAGAGCAATCCCAGAAACTACGGTGGTATACAACCTGACTGCCATGTGCACTGGAACAACTTGTGTGAGGCTGCCAGTCAGGTTATTGCAAGAAAGCTTAACAGTAATACAAAGGCCTTGGCAGGAGGTGGGGGCAATTAAAAAGTATGGCACAAGTCCTTTCAAGTTGGCCTAAATCAACATTCCAGTATAGATGACGGACTCACAAGGTCTCAATCCTAGCTGAGGATATATTGGTAACTGATGGCTACTGAGGAAGAGAGGCTCAGTTTTCTTCATGGATATATTCCCTGGCAGGTTGCCCATGCTCCACTGCATGGCTCTATTGAATAAAAAAAAAATAAAAGTAGGAAATGTCACTTCTCCTAGGTATGATAGAAAAGGCTTAATATAGATAGTGTTGGAGAGCATAGCCAAAAGCTGAGGTATCTGGAAGAGTCTAGAGTAAACATTAACAGACTGAGTTGTGCCATTTGAGGTGGGGGTAGGAGAGAGAGGAGAACTAGGTATAGCAGCCAGGAAGCCCAAAGTTAAACAGTCTCTAACCAAAAAGGTTACATAGAGGATAACAGCTCAGCCCTCTGCACTGGAGATTTCAGGGTAGGGCATGAAGTATGCCAGCTAGGAAGGCCTTGTAGCAGTTAGCATTGAGTGATTCAGGGAGAACCTGGCTGCCAGGTCAACTTTGATATGTTGAATAGGCACCTCAGCTGTTTGTCCCTGTTTAAAACATAACACTTATGCCCACACATATCTGGACAAAACTAACTGGACTAAGTGGGCTATTAAAAAAGAGAAAAGAAAACCAGGTAGACCTGCAAACCTTCACCCCTCTCTGTTTCCCAAGACTAGACCCTACAGTGTCATCCCTAGCACTGTAACAGAATACCAGCTGTAGCCTTCAATCAGCCTTCTGATATTTGTAGATCTATAGACCATCCCTTCATAACCTCATTCCCCACACTAGATGCTTTGTTTTAGACCCCAACTCCAGCAGATACGCCATACTGAACCATAAGCTCTGCCTGCCTCCAAAACCAGGCTGTGCTGAAACATTCTCTCTCTTTATCTGTTCCCCTAGGCCCAATCCCCCAGTCTCCTCCCTAGCATTCAAACAGGATACCAACTACAGGCTTCTCTCAACCCTGTCTACATCTCCTGTGGATCCTACAAACTACCCTTCCTAACCTCTTTCCCCCAACTGGTTGCTTTTTTCGAGACTCTAACTGCAACAGTAAAGGGCAGCTCCTCCCAGGGCAACAAATAATATGAAAGCAGACCCACACCTCTCCTGACATTTAGTTCCCCCAGTATCATCCCCAGATCTATAGCTGGAAACCTGCTGTGGCTTCATTTTCTTCTATGACCCCATACTCACCAGATCACAAAGACATCCAGCCTTTCTTTCTTCAACTCATCCCATTTGTCCAAACTCCAAAAACAGCAGGCATTCCATATGAACACACCAGCTGAACAGGCCAGGAAAACAGGCAACACACAGCCAACACACTCCCTTAAATTACAGAGAGGAAACAAGCCAAGGAACAAAGCAACCACCCAATGAAGACAAATCCAGAAATCAGAACCTAGATCTTAAATGATCCCCAAACTAGATGGCAAAACACCACCATAAAAACACAACCATTAACATCTAAGGCAATCTGTCTCCATAACAACCCAGTTATCCCACCTTTGCAGGCCCTGAACATCCCAACATATCTGAAGCACACGCACTCGTGTGCATACACACACACACACACACACACACACACACACACACACACTATGCCTTTTAAAACAAACTATATAAAATGATAGAGATCCTTAATGAGGAAATGAATAAATCCTTTAAGGGAAACACAATTAGAGGAAATGAATAAGTCCCTTACAGAAAGACAAAAGCAGTTGAAATTTGTGGAGAAATTTCTTAAAGGTCTTCTAGTGTTGACCTGTCCATTATTTCTGTCATCAGGTATTTCATGTTCATGATGTGATAAAATGGCCCATAATCAAGAAAGACCATGTACCTCCCAGTCAGAACCCTCCATTCACAGCTCCGGAAGAATCCCTTTGAAAAAGAACATGGGAATGCTGATGCAATTTCTCCTGGAGATTTGTGAAACGACAGGGTCTATTAAATACAATATTTTAAAGGTCTTCAATTTTGGGCCAATTTTGAAGATCTTGGAAACAATCTCTTAGGACATAGATAACTGACACAGGTTACCTAGAGTAGCCAGTGTGATGCTATTAAGCATAAACCGGATATTCTTGATAATGAAATTCTGATTATACTGAAAAGAGTTTGCTTACTGATGATCTTAGTAAACATGACTCCCATGAAGTTCAAAAATGCATAAGAGATGTGAGAATCTCTGAATTTATTAGGATTAGATTTTCTAGGAAAATAACAAAAGTCAGATTTACAGAGTTAGAAAATTTGTTACAACCAATTTGAAGCCATAAAAGTCCCAAGGGTGGTGACAGATGTCTATCAGTGATCCTTCACACTATGAATTCTTGTGGGTCTCAAAAGACTATGTGGAAATCAGGATTATGAAATTATAACCATAGTATTAGCCAATGTCCATAATAGTACTCACTGTATCACTTAATTTCTCTTTGCCATTACAGAATATCTGACAACTGAAAGAAAGAATTTTGGTTCACAGTTCAAGGGGATACCAGGATGTCTTGGTAACAAACCATATGACTTGGCTTACCCTACTAGAAAAATTCCTGTATGATTACCCCAAATCAAAATTCAAAAAGTAATGTCTAACTTCCTAACATCATAAGGTTTCTGGTTCTGAGAATTCCCCTAAGTCACCACAATGTTTTCATTTAAGGCTTTGCCATAAGAACTATTTTCTTATTCAAAGAGCTAGGAAGACATTTTTGCATGGTAGAGGAGAGTGCTAAACTGTTTCAAAAGCCATCCGAGATCTTTGGCACATCCTAGATGCTCCCCATCCTCCACCTCCATCAGCTGCCATTTTCCATTTATTTATATGGACATCTAGCTATCTCTCCTGTCCTTCCCACATCTGATCTTGAACTCCCCCATTTCCCCTGCCCATCGCATCTCCCACTCAGTTCCCTCCCTTCACCTGCCTCTGATGACTATTTTATTCCTCCTTCTAAGTGAGATTCAAGCATATTCACTTGTGCCTTCCTTCTTGTTTAGCTTCTTTGGGTCTGTGGAGTGTAGAAAGAGTTTCCTGTATTTTATGACACCAACAAACCAAATAATCCAATTAAAAACAGTACAGAACTAAACAGATAATTCTCAACAGAGAATCTTGGATGGCCAAGAAGCACTTAATATCCAATGTCTTTAGACATCAGGGAAATGCAAAGCAAAATGACCCTAAGATTTTCTTTTATACCCATCAGAATGGCTAAAATCAAAATTTCAAGGGAAATCACATGTTGGTGAGGATGTGGAGCAAAGGGAACACTCAATTGCTGGTGGGAGTGCAAACTTATACAGCCAGTCTAGAAATCAATCTCGCTGTTTCTCAGAAAACTGGAAATAGTTCTCCTTGAAGAATCAGCATTCACCCAATAGATTTTCCCTCATATCACAAGGACAAGTGCTCTTCTATGTTCATAGCAGATTTCTTTCATAATAGCCCAAAATGGAAACAACCCAAATGCCCCTCAAAGAATGGACACAAAAAAGTGGTTCATTAACAAAATAGTATACTATCTAGCCACTAAAAAAATTGACATCACAAATTTTGTAGACAAATTGATGAAACTAGAAAATATTATTCTGAATAGGTAAGCCAGATCCAATATTATATGCATAGCCACCAACCACTTTTAAAAATAGGGTTTAAGGTTTACTCTATAAAATGGAACCCATAGCTCATAAGTTAATAAGGCCAGGAACATGAGATGCAGATAGATTTGTGGCCTTTATGGGTAAAGCTACTACAATTATGCTGCTAAATGAATGTAGCAATACGATAACATGCTGCTATACTCGGAGCAGAGCATTCATTGTTCCACTCTTCTCTGAGAAGTTTCTTCTTATAGTAGATGGTAATTAATAAAGAGACCCATAATTGGACAATGTACAGAAACTTTGAAGCAGTCTTTCCTAATGGAATGTCTTTATCTCACTCCTTCATTCAAGGCTCAGATATCTATGCAGAAGAGGAACATAACAATATTGACAGCTAGAGATGGTAGACAATAGCAAGAAAACATTGCCTTCAAGACTAAACATGGAAGCCACTGAAACTGTGACAACATGCATAATACCTCTAAGAGCTCAAGCCAGAGAAAATCTTAACAATAAGAAAGGAAATATGGCCCCTAAGCAAGATATTTGCAATTGATATCTGCATGGAGAAGGAAAATCAATTTTCTTCAGTGGAATGTCATTGGGTATATTAACACTACCGGACAACCCCATAATCTTTCAGGAGGAGTTGGCCAATACAAATCAGATGTTTTTTGTTTTTTTGTTTTTTTGTTTTTTTTGTTTTTTTGTTTTTTTTAAGAGAGAGAACATAAAATTGAGTGTGTTGGTAGGTGAATCTAGGAAGAGTATGAGGAGAGGAAAATATAATCATATATAAAATTCTCAAAGAATAAATGAAAACATACAGATAACTATATAGAAAATCATTCATTTCATTAATTATGGTGGTTTAAATGAAATTGGCTCCCATAGGCTCATATGTTTGAATATTTAGCCCCAAGTGAATGGAACTGTTTGGAAAGGATTAGGAGTTTAGGAGTTGCAGTCTTTTTGAGATATATCACTGAGAGTGGGTTTATGGTTTTGGATGTTTCAAAAGCCCACATTAGGTAGTCTCTTTCCCCTCCCTCTTCCTCTCTATGCCCTCCCTTCCTCCCTCCTGACTCTGCTTGCTGACTCTGGTGCAGGATGTAAAGCTCTTAGCTACTGCTCCAGCTCCATGCCTGTCTGCTTCCTGCTAGAATGATCATGGATTAACCCCATAAAACAATAAGGAAGTCCACAATTAAATGTTTTCCTTAATAAGAGTTGCCTTGGCCATGATGTTTGTTCATAGTAATTGAACAGTAACTAAGAAATCAATAAAAGGATTAAATACTTTAGAATTAAAAAAATGAAAATAATATTCCCTCCTCCTATCCCATGGCATAGTATGTGACTCCTTGTTTGTGTTTCTTCTCACAACTGCAAAATATATTTAAAGTCATATAAATAAAGATAACTTTTTTGTAAAAAAACAAAACAAAAGAAAACAAAAGTCTGTTGTAAAAAAAAAAAACTAGACCTGTAACTCTTGTTTGTTTTAACTGCAGGATTTCATTGTGTAGCCTTGGATAACCCAGAAGTCACTGTGAAGACCACGGTGACACCAAACTTATGAAAATTCACTACCTTTGTCCCTTGAGTTCCAAAATTAAAGGCATACACCACTTTATCAGGCTCAATACTCTATATTATGTTTTAAAGAAAGGTGGTTTATTTGGCTTATAAATCTCCAAATAGGGTGATCAGCAGTCTATTCATGATAAACTGACTATATCATGCCATGATATTGCAGCACAAAGGAAATGATAATATACCAATGGGGACCTGGCCAAGAGTCGTCTTACTTTACAGCGATGAAATCTCACAAGAATCCATTCATCCATAGACTTGATCCAGTTCCATGATAGCATTTTGGGATTTATGAGGGTTTAGCTGTCATGCCCAAACATATTGTACATTATCCACCTCTTAAATTCCAAACCCTCAGCACACCCACACTAGGAACCAAGCATCTAGCACAAATTCTAATTGTGGTTACCCCATTCTACAAGCTGTGTTGCAGAGTGAAAAATAGGAAATCAAGTAGAACATCCAGCATTCATCTCTCTGCTTCTGGGTGTTGAATCCAATATGACTAGTCACTTAGTTCTCTTTCTGTCATGCATTTCCTGCCATGATGAACTGTATCTTCGAACTGTAAGCCAAAATAAATATTTTTGTTAATCTGTTTTTGTTTTTGTCAAGTATTTTTCTCAGCAATTAGAAACTAAAGCATAGTTTATTATGGTAGATAATGAATGGCAATAACAGCATGAAGTCTGGTCATATTTGATTTATAGTCATGAGGCATAGAAATAGTGCTAGTGCTTAGCTGGAATGTTCTTTCAGTAAAAATTTAACTAAGAATATAGCACATGGGACCACTCTTCCTTTCTTCTTGTACCTCATTTGATGTGTGGATTATGTTTTGGGTATTCCAGTTTTCCAGGCTAATATCCACTTATTAGTGAGTGCATACCATTATTGATCTTTTGAGTCTGGGTTACCTCACTTAGTATGATGTTCTCCAGCTTCATCCATTTGTCTAAGAATTTCATGAATTCAATGTTTCTAATGGCTGAATAGTACTCCATTGTGTAAATATAGCACATTTTTTGTATCCACTCTTTGTTCTGGAAAGACTCAGTGAAGTAGTATTCGGCAAAACCAGAACAGGGAAGTAGGAAGGGGTGGGTGGGAGGACAGGGGGAGAGAAGGGGGCTTGAGGGACTTTCAGGGAGTGGGGGGCTAGAAAACGGGAAATCATTTGAAATGTAAATAAAAAATATATCGAATAAAATAAATAAATAAATAAAATATTAAAAATAAATAAAACAAAAACAAAACAAAACAAAAGAATATAGCACATGTGATGGTGCCACTGGCATTCAAGATATAACTTCCCTTTTCTCTAATATATATATATATATATTTTAAATACATATATTTAAAAACCTCACAAACTGGAACATTTATGAAACATATCTAGGTAGAATATTCATGAAGCACATCAATAATTAAATACCACTAAGGGTGCAGTAGTGGCATACATGACTTGAAAGACAACATTATCTCTTCAACTTGACTAATGGCCAGCTCTACAAGAGTTAAAAGATGCCTGATATGAGAAATCTAGTTAGCTACTCAATACTCATGAAGTCATGGTTATTAGAGGAGCAATCTATAACCTCTAATTTATGAAATAACCATAGTCCCTAACAACATTTCATCGAGAAATCTTGTAGACTGGTGAGTCTCAGTGGTTAAGACCACTGTCAGCTCTTCCAGATGTCCTGAGTTTAATTCCACCAACCACTTGGTGGCTTATACCCATCTGTAATGGGATCTGATGCTGTCTTCTGGTGGGGCTGAAGAAAGCTACAGTGTACTCACGTAAAATAAATAATTCCTCAAAAAATAAAAATAAAACCCTTCTCTTTGTAACAGACAGAAATCACCACAGAAAAACACAACCAAAGAATATGGAGAATTTTAAAGCCCAGTCCCAGAAGGTATAGCGATAAAGAGACCCACACCTAAGGTTTAAGAAACACTGCAGAAGAGCCACTGGGAAGGCTGTGAGGGTCACAGGAACAGAGAATTTGCTGTAAACTTCTGTGTCCTAGTAGAATCAGAAGCTATACTCATAATGTCTCACCAGCACAACAGCCCAAATGTGAACTGAACAACGTGGCACTAATACATGTGCCAAAGTGAATACAGAAAAGACCTTGAAGAAGAAACTATAGGAAACTGAGGAAAACTTGGAGAAGGAAAGGGGGTCTTTCCCATATTAATTCATTTTTCAGTTACAAATGGCAAGCCCTGAAAACACACATATAAGTAACATTATGTGGACTGAAAAGGTTACATTAAGGAGTATATGTGTTTATACAGATACATTTATGCATTCAATGACAATCAGTGACAAATAGGCTATGAATTTGAAAGAGAACAAGAATAGGAATATGGGATTCTTCTGAAGAAGGAAATAGATGGGAGAAATAATGTAATGATATAATCTCAAAAACAAAACAAAACAAAACAAAAAAGCACACAAATGGTCACTTTGAATCCTATTCAAACAATTCTCAAAAATAACATCTAATATACTTGCTTTTGGGTATAAAATTTACCAAGCACCATATATTTTCAGTAGATTTTTCATGGTAGATTTATTTGAGCTTTACTTACACTTAAACAAATATACAAATGAGTGAGCTTACCTTACTTGTAGATATTCAAAGTCTCATTCACAGTTAGGAAATGAGGAAAGAACACAATTCTAGTTATCCCACAAAAAATTCTGCTTTTGGCTTATGTGTAATGGCATCTATTAAATAGATATTGCATATCCCATCATGATTAATTTTGTAGGACTTATATTTTAAAAGACTTTTCAATTTATCATACATAAAAAGCAAATTTCATTCTACTGATTTTGGGTTTATTTCCAATGTAAGCACAGAAAGGTGAACTTAGTTCAGAAGTTTGGTCTTTCCTTGTTGAATATCTGACATGTTCCCATATTGCACAACAGACACCACATGAGTAGGTTCTCATAAATTGCTAAAGACTTTAAAGGGAGAATCTGCCATTCATAGGATTCATAACATATATGGAATCATTTGTGTTTATAATAAATTCTAATTATTTGTCTTTTATTCATTTGCTTCTTCTTTGGTTAATGGTGTTGATTATTTTACCCAGGACATAATACAAGTGAAGCAAAGGATTATAATAATGCCACATCCCCAGTTCTTCAAGATTTCCTAGAGAAATAAACTTTTATGGTAATGTATTCATAGTTCAGATTTTTATATCCTGCATCAGCAAACAATTATTTTATCCAATGTAAAGCTGCTATTTCTGCCACTGGCCATATTTAAACATTGTAATTACTAAATGGTATATTATTACTACTGATGCATATATAATTACAGCCAAATAATTATAAATTATGCTGAAAACATAATTTCCAACTTTATACAAATTGCATTCATTTTATAAACCCTCCCAGTGCTGCATAAAAGTAGCATATGTTGAACAGTTTTATAAAGCTGATTCTCATGTTTTTTTCATTTAATCCATGAAAATATTATAAATACGTTGTTAGTTTTGAAACTTCATGACTTCCTCGATCCTTTTCTTCTTTTGTCATATTTAATGTTTCAGTACATATTTTTATATCTGGCATTTTTGTATTGCCTTGTATATCTTTATTTGTTTATCTCCTTCTAATCTATTTAATATTTCTCTCTTTTCTTCAGTACATGGAGTACAGTTATGAAAATATGATTAAGTTTTCATTCATTTTCATCAGTTGAGATATGTTGATTTCATTTTGGAGTTCTGGACAATGTCCCTAAGGCCTCCCACATGTTATGGAACCCCTGTATGCTCAGCTCCCCCCATCTTTTATTGCCATTTTGAGATAAGTTTTTCTACATTGTTCAAGCTGGTCTTGAAATAACTCCAGAGTACAGATGTCATTGAATGTGTGAGACTCCTAAGTAGCTAGGAACACAGCTTTATCCCATCAGGCCCTGCTGATTCAGGGAAATAAAATTTGTATTGTAATTAACAAATAATAATCATGTATCCTTATGTAGTATGCTCTGATGTTTTATGTGTATTTTAAATTTTCCATATTGAACATGTTTTTCTGTTTCCTTGCATGCTGGTAACTTGGTTGAATGGCAGATACTATAAACTTAGTTTTGATCATGCTTATACTGAGTTCAGTCCACCAAGCTGGAGCAATGATAAGAACACAATTGTTTGTTTTCAGCCTCTCAGTAATCATTCTCTGAAGCTAATGCTTACATGATGCTAATTCATCCTCTGCATATAAAAATAATTTTACTATGTTTCACATAGTATTTCTTCATCCTTTCCTTATTGATAATCTAAATTTGCAATCCCAACAATGAAATGCAAATGTTTTCAAGCACTAAGAAGAGCAAAATGGTTTTTATTTTCTCAGATGACTATTTTGTTCATATTATTTAAAAATATTATCTTTTATCTCTGTTTTTCCATTTATTAAAAATATACTTTTTTCATACAATATATTTTGAATATGGTTTCTGTTCTTTGTACTCCTGCAAGATTTTTCCCATCACATTCCCATCTGAAGCAATACTATTTCTGTCTCTCATTAGAAAACAAATAGGCATCTAAGGAATAATAAAATAAAGTAAAACAAAAACAAACAAATTGAAATAGGACAAAACAAACAGGAAGAAAAAGACCGAAAGAAAAAGCATAAGAAACTTATATAAATGTAGAGACACCTGTGTTCACACACACAGGAATCCCATTAAAAAATCAAAAGCCATGATATTTATACAAAGGGCCTTTGTTACATAAGGTTAACAAAGAGCAGCTACAAAATACTGGAGTACAAAGGGTCACCAAAGATGTCATTGGTGTTTTTTATTTTGGGGTTTGACCATCTATTGCTAGACATGGAACCTGCCCTTAAGAGTGGCTTGTATAGGAAAATTTCTCCTATGCCTATGTGCTCCAGGTTTTATGTGGAGGTCCTTGATCTACTTGGACTTGAGCTTTGTACAGGAGCTAAGAATGGATCGATTGGCATTTTTCTATATGTTGACTGCCAGTTGAACCAGCACCATTTGTTGAAAAGGCTGTCTTTTTTCCACTGGAAGTTTTTGGCTCCTTTGTCAAAGATCAAGCAACCATAGGTATGTAGGTTTGTTTCCGGGTCTTCAATTCTATTCCATTGATCTACCTGACTGTCATTCTGTCATTGTATCAATACCATGCTGTTTTTGGTTTTTTTTTTTTTTTTTTTTTTTTTTTTTTTTTTTTTTTTTTTTTTTTTTATCACTATAGCTCTATAGCTTGATTGTGATTCTTCCAGAGGTTCCTTTATTGTTGAGAATAGTTTTCACTATCCTGTTTTTTTTTCTTATTCCATATAAATTTGGAAATTGCTCTTTCTAACTCTAGGAATTGAGTTGGAATTTTGATGGGGATTGCATTGACTCTGTAGGTTGCTTTAGGCAAGATGGCTGTTTTTACTATATTGATCCTGCCAATCCATGAGCACGGGAGATTTTCCATCTTCTAGAGCTCTCAGGGACTAAACCACCAACCAAAGTGTACACATCGAGGGACCCATGGCTCCAGATGCATATGTAGCAGAGTATGGTCTTTTCAGACATCAGTGAGAGGAGAGTCCATTGGTCCTGTGAAGGCTCAATGCCCCAGTGTAGGGGAATGTCAGTCTGTAATGGAAGTGGGAGTGGGTGGGTTGTTTAAGCAGGGGGAGGAGGGATGGGATAGGGCATTTTCAGAGGGGTGATGATGAAAGGGGATAACATTTGAAATGTAAATAAAGCAAATATCTATTAAAATGTGAAATAAAAAAGTAGTTTGTATACACAGTGAGACTCTGTTGGAGAAAATTAAATTTCATTTGCAATTATTTATGTATTAGAGACAGATTCTGACTTAGAGAATGGGGATTATATTTACTTCTCTTCTGAGTGCTGGGATCTCATATGTGGCAGATACATGCAGGCCTTGTGCATGCTACCTCAGTCTCTGTAAATTCATACAAGCATCAGCTGTTCTGTTTAGAAGGCCTTTTTTCCTTGGTGTCCTCCATCCCCTCTGTCTCTTCTACTGTTTGAGCTTTGTCATTCAGAGTTCCCTGGACACTGCAGTGAGGAACTTGGTTGAGATATCTCATTTCAGACTGAGTTCTTCAAGGTACCCAATTCTTTGGAATTTCCATCTGCTACAGGAGGAAGCTTCTCTGATGACATCTAAGCAAAGCACTGATGTATAAGTCATTTCATTTAGGAGTCATTTCATTTGGGTTTTGCTTTAGCAGAACAGTAGTATTTGGTTTTCCTGCCAAGGGTCAGCCTTAGCTTGGAGAAGGGTTCTGAGAAAGGGGTATTTGGGAGCAGTGAAAAGACTTGAAGTCAAATCTTGGGTCCAAGCTTACAACCTGTGTTCTGCTTGATACAGCCAGTCTACTTCTCTCTATGTCTGCTTTCTCTCTGGAGATCTGTCTATGTTCTGTTTGCCTGTTATTCTGTGAGATCTCTTTGTTCATGTCCTGATTGCTTGTGTCAGTTTTCCAAGCAGTTCTATATTTCTATCCAAATATCTCTGGATAGCTCATGGGTTTTCTGACCTAAGTCAGGAAAGCTGCTATAAGAAATTATTGGATCTTCTGACTAAGTGAAAAGTCCCATTAGAAAAATTCTTGAAGAGCTGTTTTCACTCTCCAGAGATCTCCAGACAGCTCAGTTCTCTCTAGAGAAAAATTCTAAAGAACTATCATTTTCTGCTAGCTCATCCCATTCAGACCAAAAGCCCAGTTTTTAAATTTACATATCAATTCCATTATTATTCCAGGTTCTCTTTTTATTATCTTATGGATCAGTATCACATGACCCCTGCCTTTTGGTTCTTAGAAGAGAGCAAGCATACATTTTTTTCTTAATATAGCAAAAGAATTCAGAGATCTGTCTGCCTTTGTAAAGCACAGACAGCAAACTAGTTGGGTAGAACTCTGCCCTGAAATTACTAATTTCCCCTTCTCTGGGCCTGGAATACCTGAGTTCCAGGATGACTTTGAACTATGAAATCTGCTTGCCTTTGTATCTTTCTGACAATCTGGCTTATAGTGTAACTATCTTTAGATTCATGAAATCCTTAATAATTCATATTTCATCCTTATATTTGTGCATAATTGAGAAATTATATATTTTCAAACTCATGTATTTAGAGCTCTTTTGTATAGCCTTAAGTGTTCTGAATGTCCCAGTGTTGAGACATAGCCACACCCTCAACTTTTAGACTCATCCTGTTTCTAATTATCACAGAGTCATTAAAAGGGGGGGGGGCATTCCTCAGAAGGAAAGAGTCCTCAACTCCTAGTACTAGTTCCAGAAAATATGTACATTATTACACAAACAATTCTTATACCCACAATAGACATCAACCATCCTGGAGGCTCACACCAGGGCCCTGTACCATGGGCAGGAAACATATCACTCTGTTTCTTCCATACTGGCCAGGTTTAGCATTTTCCCTTAAGTTCCTGGCATATCTAGTGCCAGTTCCTTGGCAACCATAGCAGTGTCAGTGATAGGTTCCATTGAGTGGACCTTACACTCAATCAGATATTGGTTTGTTACTCCCATTAGATTTATGCCACTATTGCATTCTCACATCTTGCAGACATGTCTCCATTGTAGATCAAAGGGTCTGGCTTGTCAGGTGGCATCTAGGAGAGGGTAAGGCTAGCAGGTGACTTTCCTGGAGATGGCCCATCATTTTTGTGTGGTTTGTGAGAAGTGAGCTTTGAGAGGCAAGGTCCCAAGAGACTTCATCTTAGGATTGCTTCTTGCAGCTGATAAGCCTTTTCCTATCACTATTACATAGCTTAAGGATTCCTGGGCATTAGCCCACCTTATTGAGATCAACATAAACATGAAATTTCCTGAATTAACACTGTTTAGATGAATTAAAGATTTAAAGAATTCCTACATCGATTCAAATAATTTTAGGAAGAAATTTTTAAGAAATGGTTTTAATTGTTTTGCCAGAAAGATATGATAAAGTTAGAATCAAAAATAGATTGTACACATTCCTCATAAAATACTATGTAAAGTTTGCATAATAAGGAATACAGTGAGCCTTCACAATTACACTAAAAAGAGAAATAGGCTTGGAACAAATTTGTGATCAAGGAAAACATTCATTTTAGTTCATATCCAAGGATGAAGCCACAGGTGTGCACTATGATAATGCCAGACCATCTGAAACTATTACTTTGAAATTATAATGAGCTTACAGAATGAAATGCTGCTTTGAACTTAATATCAACATCCTTGTGTAACTCCCCTTTTGTGTAACATTGTATCTATGAGGTAATTTTCTAAGAACTTTTGCCTGTAAGAAGGACAGATAAAAGAAATAAAGCTGTTGGCTTGTGGAGGGACTCTGCCCTATCCATCCATCAAATGTATATACATACATGCCTGTTTGTTGATATGTATGTGGGGGGTATCTATGTAAGTATACATGAACACTTGTGGAATAGATGAGACAGGTGGTTGGGCCCAACCAGAATGTATGTGTATGAGTGTATATGAGTCTGTGAATATTGCCTATGTAAAAGATTGCAGTTATTTTCCTTTTTTTTCTTTCTGGTTCACCAGGAGTTAATGAGTCCAAGCTTCTTGCCTGGTGAGCAAGAGGCTCCTTGGCAAGAGAGAAAGGAATTATAACAATCCTTTACTTAATTCCCTGCTGCTGTCAGCAGGACTTAATTACAAAATGTCTATCTGTCTGTCTTTCTATACATATGTACACTTAAGAGTTAAAAGAGTTCAGAGTTTCTTGCTGGGCATTCTTGCCAGCCTCAGACAATCAAGTTTTGTTCTTTCAGTAGTGTTGCAAAGGCTCAATACATGCCCCAACAAAGGGAAATTGAAGGGGGAAAGGTGGGAGTGTGTCAGGTGGAGGGGCATATACATGGAGGAGGTGGGAGGAGGGGTTGAGGGTCTTTGGGGAGGGTGGAAATCGGGAAAGATTTTACCATCAGCAATGTAAATGAAGATGATATTCAATAAAAAGAAAAAGGGAGAGAAAAAAAGAAAGAAAGCTGAACACTAGTGTGTATACATTCATCTGTTTCCTGATCATGGAGATGCAAGCCAATGGTTCAAACTCTGCTGCTCTGCTTCCTCTGCTGTGACAGATTACAGCCTGAACTGTGAGCTACAAAAGCCCTTTCTCCTTGAAGTTGCTTTTGTTAGAGCATCTTATCAGTGACAGAAGAGTCAGACAGCTGCTAACCATGTAACAAAGCAATGATGTGCAGACTGAATGCTCTGCTCCTAATATCTCCTCAGTGTACCACCACCTGGCATGACAACCCTTAAATGAATTTTTTTAAGTATCAATAGACACACAATTTTTCACTTATTTCTTTGTCTATAAAAACATCACTAATTTTGTAATAATGTATGAGAAAACAAAATTTAAGATAAACATTTTCAATCATACTTTCTTCAATTATATAAAACAGGCTGACATACTAGGGAAGGATGCATTCTGGGATGGAGATGACATCACACGCAGCCTGTGGCAGCACCTGCAGGATGACATGCTGCTTAGTCCACAGTCACATGACCAGTGACAAAACAGCTTACCTACTGTCTTTGTTAACATTATTTTAAAACTTTACTAATATCTATATCTCTGCCAAATCTGTGAACTTGTTTTGGCTTTATCCATTCATAAGAGATGGAACTAATTTTATGTTTATGAATATAATTTAGATATATAAATATAAAAAGTAAAAACTGAGGAGCTAAGATGCTGGGAGATGGGCAGTCATTGTCTTAACTTCTATACTTACCAAGGAGCCCACCAGACTACAGTAAATAGTTCCAAATCCATGGTCTCAAAGATGACTCCAGTGAAATTCAGGGAGTGGGGTGAGGCAGGTGGGAGTGGGGGGGAGGGATGGAGACAGAGAGAGAGAGAGAGAGAGAGAGAGAGAGAGAGAGAGAGAGAGAGAGAGAGACAGACATAGAGAGAGAATGCTTGAACGTGAACTGTCAGGAGTCAGGACTGACAAGGGTGGGAGAGCAATTGGTGGTTGGGCTACAGTAACCAGAATGCACTTTTATACATGTGTGAAACCATCCAAGCACAAATGCAATAAAAGCTATAACAAGGAAGAACGCAGTAATAGTGATGATGATGATGATGATGATGATGATGATGATAAAACAAATAACAAAGTTCTCCTGTTGATTCAATACAAACACAGTAATTTTCACTACTGGCCCTCACAAGCAATATTTGTAAAGACTGAAGCCCTATCGGAAGGGGACCCAAGTACTCCACAGGGAGGGCTAAAACGTTTAAAAAGACAAGAGTGTCCACATTAGCATTCTTAACAAACAAGTTTTAAGATCCTGCTAAAATGCTTTTAAGCATTCTTTGGCCAACAGCAATAAAAATCATTTATATATGGTAAAAAAAAAAAAAGAAGAAGAAGGAATCTCTTTTCACTGTCAGCAGGCGCTGTCTGCTATCAGTATGACCCCAATTGCTAATGCTGCTCCTCTATTTGCTGCCTTCCTTGGGAAACTCTATAGATGCTGGGAAGGTCACTAGCAATGGCTGGGTTGAATCAAGCAACATTTAAAAGATTAGGATAAAAACTGATACAAACACTGTGATACATATACATATACATACACATACACATATACATAGTCCTATAGCTCCATTAATGTCTTACTAAAACAGTATAAACCAACAGAATAAGCTATCTAAAATGTTCATGCTCTGTAGGTAAAAATGTATGAAATGACTTAGAATCGTTTTTTATATTTTCAACTATTTTGCAACACCAATGAAATATACATGCATAAAACATAATAAAATATTATTAATATTCAAAATAGGATATTTGGAGGTGTAATTTTCAAAATTTCATTAGATTAATAAAAGAAAATCTCTAATGAAAGGGATTAGTGCCTTTAGAAAAGCATCCCTTTTATTCATGTGAGGACACCAGGAAAGACAGTTGCATGTGAGCCAAAAAATGTACCTTTACCACACACCAAATCTGTCAGTGATTCAAGTGTGCAATTACAAGCTCACAGAACTGTAAAAAAATAATTTTTACTATTTATAAGTAACTAATCAGTCTACAGTGTTATTTTATGCTATTTCAAGTGAACTAGAGATTTTACATATATGTCCATGTACATGTATACATTTACACAAGTATGGATATATGTGTATATTAAATAAAGAACTGACTCATTCAGTATGGAAATTGATAACTTCCTTCATATTTGGAAAATGCCATTAAACCAAAGACATAGGAATTCTAATTGGATACTTCTAGAGCTAAGGCTGACAGACTCAAGATTCAGGATCACTTGATTATTTAGTTTTAGTTTGAAGGGAAGCAGAGAAAGGGTTAATGTCCTAATAAGAATTGATTCCTACTTTTGGAAAGCTATTCTTTTTTTAATTAATTTTTTTGTTTTTACTCATTCACTTTACATCCCACTCACTGCCTCATCCTGATCACCCCCACATGATCCTTCTCTTCCCCCTCCCTTCTCCTCTGAGCAGGTTGAGGCCCCCTGGGAATCCCCCCTCCACCCTGATATCTCAAGTCTCTGTGGTGCTAGACATCTAGGAATGGAAAGATATTCTTTGTGGTCTGTTCAGGCTGAGGTCCATTCACATTAGGGAGGACAACGTACTTGACTTAGTTATCCAAAGTTACTCTTTTTAAAAGATATTTAATTAAAATGTATTTTTGAAAATAATTTTGTTCATGCAATATATTTTCACTATAGTTTGCTTTCTCCTAATCCCTATAAGATTCCTTCCTCCCCCTCCCCCCAATCCCATACCATTTTTTTAACTCTTTAGAAAACAAACAGGCAAGCAAACAAGAAATACAAACCATGAAAAAAATCACAAGAATCATACACACGCATGCACACACACAAAACTGAAAAACTTAATATACAAGCAAAAGACCAGTAAGATTACAAAAATTTTTAAACAAGGTAATATGAAACAAAAAGTCTTAGAAGTCCCATTGAGTCGACTGTGTTTTGGGCATTTATTGCTTGCCATGTGGCCTAGTCTTCTGTATGGTTAATATTCCCAGTGTGAGTCTCCATTGTTGTAAATTATTTTTTCTTTGCAAGTGGATGTTAATTGGAGATAACATCTTGCTTAGGGATGGGAGTTCATGCCCACCTGAGACCTTATCTGGTTCGAACCTGTGCAGGTCTTATGCTCACTGCCATAGTCTCTTTGAGTTCATGTATGTGTCTAGAAGAAACTGTTTCTTTGGTATCATCCATCCCCTCTGGCTCTCACAATTTTTCTCCCTCTTCTTCCTTATAGTTCCTAAAGTTAGTCTTATTTAAATGTTGTGCCAGAAAGCATTCATAAACTCCAAAAGATCATCAAGGAGCCGATTCCAATGCAATCACACTAGGGTCTTTTTATTACAAACTCAAGCTTGGGCTCTGTGACAGAGCAGGACAGGAAGGTGGAGTCCCAGTCTAATTTTAAGCAGGTATTTATAAAATCAAGAAGCTGATATCTAGCCTGGTATACATCTGATTGTGTGTGGGGGGCATTGTGTCCTTTAACACAATTACCTGGTGCTGGGAGCCAAACCACAACCTTAACTTCTGCTTTTCTCCTGATTGTTGGTTGTTAGGAAGTGAAGTGTCAGGGGGCAGGCTTGTAACCTGGAGGTACAGATTTGGTGGCGAGTAACCTGGAAACTGGTGCTAGATGCTGGCTTGTTAGTTAACTCAAGTTCAACCTTAGGTCATTTCTAAAATGGAATCTGAACTCAAAATATTTGGTCTTTCACAAACATCCAGAAAAATACTTAACTAAATATTTGAATACATCATGGTCCAATCAACTCAGCACATAAAATTAATCATGGTAATACCAAGCCAGGCAGTGGTAGTGTATGCCTTTAATCTTGGGAGACAGAGGCAGGCAGATTTCTGAGTTTGAGGACAGTCTGGTTTACAGGGTGAGTTCCAGGACAGCTAGGGCTACACAGAGAAACCCTGTCTCAAAAAAAAAAATCACTGCAATAACAAAAATAATTGCAACTTCTAGGATGTCATTTTGTAATACTAGGTAAACAGTTCTCTGAATCTATTCAGCCTCTAGTTTTGAATGATTTTAAAGCCTCCATTCCTAAATTGTAGAAAATTAAAACCTAAGCACTATGCTTTGCATACTGGTACAACTTTACAGATCATTTTGGACAAATTTTTCAAATTAAATATTAGAATAAAACTCATATTTGTATTTAAAGTGTATTTTCCATTACATGTATGAATTCTATATTTATGAGGAGTATTTACAAGTAATATTGGCAGTAACATATACCCTGGTTCGTTTCCAAAGTATAAAGACCTGTGATTAGATCATGATGGCTCTGAAAAAGTAGATACATTAATCCACTTACTGTTTTAAAATTAGATGGCATTATTAGATAGTAAAGGAAACTAGGAGGTGGGCCATAGATGGAGAAACTATGTCCCTGTGGCTGTGGCCTTAAAGAGGATATTAGCTTACTAGACCCTTCCCCTCAGTCTCTCTGTGATGGAAGCAGATGCTTTTTCAAACATATTCTGCTATGCCTTCCCCTCCGCAATGCTCTGCCCCTTACCACAGGTTCATTGTAAAGGAAGCAGCTAACCATGGACTGCAAAAATAAGTTCAAATAAATTATTATCCAGCTATTTTATAAGAGTGATAAAACACCAACTAACAGAATTCAAAACAATGCTGATATTTCATCTAATATGCATTCATTCCTGTAGCCCCTACTATAAATAGGAAGTCAAACTATACCCCACTGATTGTCTATACTTATGCATTTAAGTCACACCTTTCTTCTCTAAACCTTATCTTCTGACAAACCATATCTAGCCTTCATATCTATAATTTTTTGTTATAATGGTAGCCTCCCTTGATCATAGTTCTGTTGAAGACCATTGTACTGGCTAGTTTTGTGTGTCAACTTGACACAGAGAAAGGAGCCTCCATGGGGTCCAGCTGTGGGGCATTTTCTCAATTAGTGATCAAGTGGTGAGGGCCCCTTGTGGGTGGTTCCAACTTTGAGCTGGTGCTCTTGGGTTCTATAAGAGAGCAGGCTGAGCAAGCCAGGGGAAGCAAGCCAGTAAGAAACATCCCTCTATGGCCTCTGCATCAGCTCCTGCTTCCTGACCTGCTTGAGTTCCAGTCCTGACTTCCTTTAGTGACGAACTGCAACGTGGAAGTGTAAGCTGAATAAACCCTTTCCTTCCCAACTTGCTTCTTGGTCATGATGTTTGTGCAGGAATAGAAACCCTGACTAAGACAACCATTAAAGAAAGCTCTTTCCTTTTGTCGAAAGGAATGGAACCTATCTCTTGTCTGGGTGGACACCTAATATTCCAAGCTACTGAAAATATGTGTATTGAAGTGGCATTACTGATATGTGCTAGAAGACTGAGTGGAGTTTCACAGGACCCTCATCTGGCATTCCATCTATTATTCATTCCTGTCCTCCCCAAGATGAATGTGAGAAACACTAGAGTACTCAGGGAATAGAAAGTAACTGAAGACAGGTCCATGATATACCTTTCATGATGACATTATCTAAGACGGAGTGTGGTTTTGCAGAAATGAAGTTGTCTATGAGTTATCAATACTTCTTAAATAAGCCCTTCACCCCACAAATAAAATCATCATTGGTTTGCCAAATTGGACATTGCTAGAACCTTTGCTGTGATGTGTCATTGGTTTGCTATTTTGAGTGAATAGATGTCTTTTTCTTTTTTCTTTTTTCTTTTTGTAACCACACAGGAAAAGTTAATGCAACAGATATTTATATTTGTTTTCAACGGTATGTGGTTTATTTCATTATAGTGAAACATCCAGGACAGAGTCACTTTATCATACGAACAGTGTGGGTTTAATTTTACAAATTCTTTTAAATTTGTTTGCACAGACTCTGGACCATTCCATCTACCAACAGTCACTGTATGAGTGATATAATAACTTTGAATCTTCATAAAATATTGATGCTTTACTATTTCCTTTTTTATCTTTAATAGTATCATACATGTACAAAATGTATTGTGATCATATTTACCCACATCACACTCCTACGCCTGCTGATCTTGTTCTTCTTCCCAACTTGCCCCCTTCTACATCCATGTCACATTTTCCACAGGTTTTATGCAGTTAATCGCAACTTTAGTCTGTTAATGATTGTAACAGCATGTCATATTCAGAATACAGAATTTTGCAACACTTTTTAGCATTCTCCATCTCTTAGAACCTTCCTGCTCTGTCTTCCATGGTGTTTCCTGTACCCTATACTGGGGATGATTCATATACCTCATTTGGGGTAAGCACTCAGTAGTCACTTATTTTCAGTATTTTGACCAATTATGAAGTTTTACATTAACTGTCACCCACTGCAAAAAGGCTGAGATCAGCTTTTGCCTGTGGGTATAAACATAAATATTTAGAAGGTAGTTTGACTACCTGTCTATTATCAGTAGCAAAGCTTTCCCCTGGAGACTCTGACTTCCCCCATCATAAGCTTTAGATATAATTTACAGCATGAGATAGGTACTCCCTCCATGAAGTAGACTTCAAATATGATCAGAATAGAATTGGTAAGTCTCAAAATATTTGTGTCACTTTTTTACCATTGGACATATTTTGCCTGGAAGCCTAGTATTGTAGCATATAGAGTCCAGAACTGAGTAGAACTGTAGATGATTTTTCTCCCCCAGCAGCTTGCATACTGTCTTCTGGTTAGCCATCAAGAAGGAAGTTACGAGCTTGATTCCTGCTTAATTTAATCAACATAACACAATCAAATTGTGTGGTTATTTTTTTAGCATTTTAATCTTGCTATGTAGTTTACAAAGCAGTGGCAACAGCTTGCATTGTTTGTGAATTTTTAGATCTTCTCAAACCAACAACTTGTAGGGAGGTATTCCATATCTGACACTTGATATTTTTGTTTATTACTTTACACTTTTGAGCAACAGCATTAACCACCCATACAGGATACCTCCATTCAAATGCCTTTAGACATATGCAGTTTTAAATTAGATTACAAAGTACTAGATTTCTGAGTGGCTTTTTCATGCACTTTACATCTTAGTTTTACTGTGGAGTTAGAGGACGTGCCCTCAAGTTAGGGTTACTCTATAGCTGGTGAGAGAACATATAAGCAAATGACAATATTATAAATTAAATTACTTAACACTCTAACCTTATTCCTTCCTGTAGTGCCCTTGAACATTGCCTTTATAATACTCCAATACAAGAACCTGAGAAAATATGTCAGATCATAGATTCAAAACAGGAAAGTAGAAATGGGTGATGTACAATGACTCTGGAGGTTACATGACTAAATGCCAACAATTTATTTTTTAAACACATGAGAATAATATGCTTTCATTATCACTGCATAAATTTAAAGAATGAAATTAAAATTACATTAATTATCATTACTATTCATGAAATACTTGGCCTTTTGTGAAATTCTGTGTAAATGAAAAATCACTAATAAATATACTTCTTAATAACTTGAACTTGTTACATATAAATCCTTCTATATTTGTAGGTTAAATAAACAGGCACTTGCAGTAGATAATGTGATGTTAACAATAACTTTAAAAGATCAAGGTTCATTCAAATTATTCAGCTCTGTTCATCCTTATGGGATGTCAATTTTTCTTGCCAGGCGACACAAGGAGACAGACTCTGGCGAGTAAAGAAAGAATACATCAATGTATGTAATTTTTCCCTCTGACAATCCCATAATCCATCTTGGACTTTTGTCTTTTGCCACCCGTTGCTTACCTCACATCTATCCTGAGACTCTGACCCAATCTCAATTAAGGGTCCAGTTGTTTAAAGGCTCAAAGAAACTACAAGGCCTTTAATCAAAAAGCAGTGAACATTCAAATGACAGAGGACTGAAGTGAATGCAAACCTCAGAATATAAGAATGACCATATCTTTGCTCCTTTATTTTGCTCAGCAAGATATCCAGCAGCTGTCTTTAGATGTTACTGAGGCAGTCCAAGACTGTCAAAAGAGGGATGTTAGGCAACTATAAAGAATGTTTGAATTTCCACTTAGTTCCCAGATGCTGTCTTGTGTGAGGACATGCTGTTTTCTACACCTCCCAGCTCACCCATCCACCAATCATTCTTCAGATGCAGGAAATTTTCAACAGCTTACTCTAAGATTAGCTGAGCATTACAGAAACCATACCTAGTAGTGAAATTTCAAGAAAATATCTTTATGTCAGGAAAGTAAATTTTGTTTATACCCCATATTATCATTATGTTTTCTTTAAATTACTGAAGTTAATTCTGAATTTGAATATCCATTTCTTTTCTAAAACGCAAACAACCATGATCTTCAAATTGTATTTAAGATGGCAAAAGTGGATGCTTTCCATATATGTTAAGATATGAAGATTAAAATAAGATAGAATAAAATCCACATAAAAATGTATTTGATTTTTGAACATTTTAAAACACCTGTAATGGAAACATTAATTAATTAACATTTTTATATAATGTAGGAAATAAATGAGCAAATCCTTTTGGAAATTTGTGAAGAAGAGAGACAAGTCCTCATTCCTTTCAGTCTCAGTGTGCTTGACTACTATAGCTACTCTGTGGATCACAACTACAGTAATTTATTTATAATGTTGGTTGCTATGAAAGCTAAATATAATTATATATTTAAAGAATACCTACTAAGTTCAAATTTGTTTTAATTTTTATTTTACCTTAATTTTAAACTAAAAATTTAAACAGTGTCTACAAAACTACACAAAATTTCACACTATGGTGCTTCTATAGGCATTGAAGGTATTTTATTGGCTTTAAAAATAAGCACATATAGAAAAAAGTTTTCTGTTCCAAGCATCCGACTCCATGTCTCTCACGTATAGTGCTTTGTATGCAGTTATCATAGCACATCTTGGTCTTTGGTATGTGCTGAATGAGATATCAATATATGGAATGAATATCTACTTGAATGAATTGTAGAATGTTAACTATTATTATTTTATCCAGCCACTTGACAAATAAGAAGAAATGTTTCTTCTGCCTTGTGAATTTTGCAAAAATACACAAGTTAAATATCCTATAACTAAGATACATATGCTGAAAATTATCAAAAATGTATAAACAAACAAAAAAAGAATTCTTAATAAGAATATTGACATAGTCCAAGCCTGGGTTAAAGCCAGGGTTGGTGATATTGTTCTGTTTATTCCACATTTCAGAACCCTGTGCAACATACCTCACTGTTACTAAAATTGCAAGAAGGCTGCTTAAATTTTGGTTGCTAGGTGTAGCCAACTTTCCAAGTTACAGAGTGCTAGTATTGATCACAAGGGAACCTAATGCACTACCATTTTTATCTGTGTTTTAGTAAACAGTCTGAAGAGTTTCTTCTCTTTTGCTCCCCTTCCTCCATTCCCTCATTTCATCATTTATCTTCTCTCCCCTGTTCATTTCTCCTTCCATCTTTGTCATTATCTTTTATTCAAAGACTTTATTGTTATTTAATTTATATGTATATGTAAGGGAGTGAAAAAATCTTGGAAAGTGCGTACCACTCTTCAGAATTTTTTCTACTTGAGGTACTGTTTCCATTCATGAGAACTTAGTATGCATGACATAAGTTCTTTCAAAGTGCTGCACTGTCATAATGGGGTTTGCATTTTGTAGTGTAAATTTAAAGGTGAAAAAAACATTTAGTCATTTGCAATGTTTATTGGCTATAGCTTTCTCTAATCATTAACTGGTTATTTTTAGAAATTGCTATATGATCCTTAGTGAGGCTAGAATCTTATATAGAAGCAATTGGAAGTTTGGGGACTCCCATGGGAGCTCAAAGCAATCATTTACAAGAAATTGTCAAAAGGTGGAAGTTTACAAAAGAAAATTAAGTGCCGGTTAACTACTCAGGTTTCCAGTGACATGACTTTGTAGACACTTGTAATGTTTCCATGTTGCTAATGTTTATATTTGCATTACAATTGTTGAGGGAAGGCTGTAATAGTAGTGAGCTGGCATCATAGCATCTAATAAAGTGTTTCAGAGTTGCTTAAATAAAACTGAGAATGCAGCAGGGATCTTCATTGTTTGTGTTGAACCTTAGATACTCCGAGAGAAACATTTTACTTGAGGATGCAAATCTTCAAGTTCCAGGTACTTGACACACAGCATTTGATCACAGGAAGTAGCAATTCTGCTTACTCAAGTGCAGGCACTTGCTACTTTTAATTAAGAAGGATAGCAGAGAATATGGGACCTGAAATCCTTAGGATGAAGCCAGTAGACAAAATAATTAATTTTGTTTTGAAATTGTATCAAGGAACTGACTACATTTATTCACAAAAATATAAGATCTGCTGTTGTCTAGTACTACTTTTGTGATTCTAATAATGTCTGTATGTATCTGTGATGGCTATGTATGTATCTGTGTGATTATGATTATCAACTTGACACATCTGGAAAGAGAAAACATCAACTGAGGAATTGCCTCTATGAGATTAGCATGTGGTTAAATCTGGGGGGGCGGGAGCATTTTTTGATTGATAAGTGACATGGCAGGGCCCAGCCAACTCTGGTGACACTATCTCTAGGTATATGGTTCTGAGTTGTATAAAAATGTAAGCTGTAGTAGTAAGCAAGTAAACAGCACTACATCAGTTCCTACTTCTAGGATCCTATCTTGATTTGTTGCGTTGGCTTCCCCTCTACCTTATGAGTTTAAATAAATTCTTTTCCTCTCATGTTTTTTTCTTAAATTATTTTGTTTTATCACAACAGTATAGCAAAGTAGAACAGTATCCAAGCATTCATTTGGCTGATCAACTTTGTCCATTAGCCCATAAGATCGACTGCTTTCTAGCCATATTTTTAAGTGTAACTGTGATGGCTTAATCATGGTTATCAACTTGGCACACCTATAAAGACAAAATATCAACTGAGGAATTATCTGTAACAGACAAGCCTATGGGAAAGACTTGGGGAGCATTTTCTGGACTAACATTATATTAAAGATCTTTCTATTAATATAAACTGATTATGGGACAGGTTACTTCATTGTTTTTCAGATCTATAAACAAAGGTATAATGTATGTAGGAAATACGTTTTTTACAAATACACTAAGAATATCATTATTAGGTGGTTGCTGTTTTGATAATAAAATCCAACATTTAGCTGATATAGTAATATTAATACAAATTGGAAGTATCTTAATAGATGATTATATTTTTATATATGGTAAGGACATGAGCAATGGGATCTAGAACACAGATAATAGCAGGTGATATCTCATTACTCCCCAAAGATGCTAAACTCTTGGTGATCATGCCTTATGTCTCTTTATCTTATTTGTGGATAGGGATACTGATTAGATTTGAAGGAAAATACTATGAGAAATTTGATGAGATGTTACTCTGATAATTGAGTATATAAAAAGTAAAATAAAATTCCTCTGATAATCCATATTATATAACAAACTGGGAACCTATCAATTAATTTTTGGTGCCTTTCTTTTCCTGTGGAAGAATGTTGCCATGTTTTTAATGGTTTCTGGAAAGGAAGACAAGGCATGTCATTTCAGAATCTATTTAAAAACTGAGGAAGTTTTATGAGTAAATAAAAAAACAACAGCTAAGGAAAGGGATAAAATGGTTACACGCTTGCTATAGAAGCATAAGATTTTAGTTCAGAACTCCAACATTCACATGAATAAACCAGGCATAGAGGTGTATGTGTGTATTCAAGGAGAAAGGACTAGAGGGAGGGAGGGAGACAGACAGACAGAGGACAGATGGAGCAAGTTAGCTTAGAGTGATCTTGATTTAATAAATATATTCTGGAAATAAACTTAGTGAATTTAGATACAGAGTTATTCCAGTTTCTAGTCCAACAAGAAATCTAACAATAAAAGAGCTGACTAAGCTTAAAATCAGCTATTTGCATAGATATCATTTAGAGAATGGAGGAATCTATCACCTAAAATACATACTTGAAGTCAGAAGAAACACAACTCACTAAAGAAACTAGGGACAGGAGCCACAGCTGGAGACAGGATAACAAATATTTAAACTATGTTTGGAAAACCACTGGGTTCTCAGTGTAGACTATGCTGAAAGTTAAATAACCCCAGTAGTATCCTGCATAATGTGTAACCCATTGTTTTATTACTTTTAGCTTCTAGAGTCTAACAGGCTGTCACAATCTAGATTATTGTATAAAGATGCCTTTACACATACACACACACACACACACACACACACACACACAGAGAGAGAGAGAGAGAGAGAGAGAGAGAGAGAGAGAGAGAGAGAATCTCTTCTATAGAAAGAGTAAATCTACGCATGCAGAGTAACCCTTTCTTGAGAGAAAAGACTGCCTAAAGAGAAACTTGTACCTGGTACAAATTTCATCAGGGATCTAAAAAATCTGGAACAAAGAAAATACCATGTCCAGACTTCACTAGCTTTCTAAGCAGTGAAAATGAAACACCAAATTACATGCCCTCTTGACTTTCTTTTTCATCTAAAGTGTAAAAAACTTGAAAAGTCCTTATGAAGTGGCCAAGTGGCAGAGACTCACTAAGACGCTGAGATCTAATCATAGGATTACAGAGTGCTTTCCCTCACCTCACAGCTTGCCACCACACCAAGAGGGCTCCTAAGTAATAACAGAGGATTAAAATGGACAGAAGTGAACATCTCATAAAACTAGACCAAAATATAGCCACCAGAAACAGTTTCACTATCCAACATTTCTCACCAATCTAAACAGTCTGAATCTTTCTTAGAAAACCATAAAACTTCACACTAAATACATAATTAAATTATTTCCTTGTTACTGATAAAGTTTACCAGGATTTAACGAAATATTACAGGTTATATTAAAGGAAAAAGTCAGTTTAAAAAACAACAAATATTAGTGTTGTATTCAGATATAGAGAATATTTTATAGTTATCAATCAATCTACTACTTAAAATAGCTATGATTCATATGCTAAGAACTACAATGGAAAAGTGAAAACATGCAAACATAGATTAAAAAATAAATCAGAAACTCAGATACCCACAGAGAAAGGAAATGTGTTACAGAATAAATATATATTAGAAAATCTTTATTTCATATTTATAAGTGATCTTGCAGGTAATGTGTTAAGAATTAGAGTTCTAATATATTCAGTGTTTATACTTTATGAACGTAGGAAATGTATGATGGTACTATGGAAAAGAAAAAAAGAAATGTGAAAAATACCCAGCTATAAAATTCTTGCAAAAACTGTAATGTAGTAGAGCATTAATTGATAATGGTCTTAAATTCAAATTTATAGTAAGAATCACCTTTCATGACCTCAGCCTGTTGACCAAAGTTCTCCTGTGTTTTAAGTGTTTTTTGCATTTCCTCCTTGTTGGCTTTTGTATTCTCCTGGATCTCTTTCAATGATTTTTGTGTTTCCCTTGCAAGGGCTTCTAACTTTTGATCCATTTTCTCCTGAATTTCTTTAAGTATGTCCTTCATGTGTTCCTGTACCAGCATCATGACCAGTGATTTTAAATCCAAATCTTGTTTTACTGGTGTGATGGGGTATCCAGGACATGTTGGTAGAGGAGAATTGGGTTCAGATGTTGCCATATTGCCTTGATTTCTGTTAGTGACGTTCCTGTGGTGTTAGTTTGTCTTGTCAGTGCTGGACTCACCAGTGCAAGCTGCCCCTTCCCAGTTGGCCTCTGGTGCACAGCTTACCTCCGGCACTGCTTGTAGACAGGGTGCTGCTGCCCAGGCTGTTCAGATCCCAAAGCAGGCACCCGAAGGCTCCCGCTGGGGCCCGCTGGATTCACTGGAACGCACTGACTTCTCCCAGCTGGCCGCCCGGAAGCCCAGCTAGCCACTTGCAGGACTTGGAGATGTGGTGCTGCCGCCCAGGCTGATCTGGATCCGGAAGCAGAGAGAGTAGAGCTGAGGGCTTCTGCCTGAGGCCTTGCCCCAGATTGTGTCTGTTGACCAGATGGAGCCCGTGTGCACCCCCAGGGAGTGCCGACGGTGTATGCTGCTGTGACCTCCCCTGTGTTCCGCTCACTCCGCTGGGCAGCCGATCCGCCAACCAGGCTGTCGCACACAAGGTTAGCCTGAAAGACCAAACACAAAAATCTCTTAAAGAAATACAGGAGAACTTTGGTCAACAGGCTGAGGTCATGAAAGAGGAAACACAAAAATCTCTTAAAGAATTACAGGAAAACACAAACATGCAAGTGAAGGAGCTAAGCAAAACCATTCAGGATCTAAAATCAGAAGTAGAAACAACTAAGAAAACTCAAAGGGAGACAACTTTGGAGATAGAAAGCCTTGGGAAGAAATCAGGGGACAGAGATGCAAATATCAACAACAGAATACAAGAGATAGAAGAAAGAATCTCAGATGCTGAAGATTCCATAGAAACCATGGACTCAACAGTTAAAGAAAATGCAAAATGCAAAAAGCTTGCAACCCAAAATATCCAGGAAATCCAGGACACAATGAGAAGACCAAACCTAAGGATTATAGGCATAGATGAGAGTGAAGATTTACAACTTAAAGGGCCAGCAAACATCTTCAATAAAATTATGAAAGAAAACTTCCCTAACCTAAAGAGAGAGATGCCCATGAATATACAAGAAGCCTACAGAACTCCAAACAGACTGGACCAGAACAGAAATACTTCCCGTCACATAATAATCAAAACACCAAATGTTCTAAACAAAGAAAGAATACTAAAGGCAGTAAGAGAAAAAGGCCAAGTAACATATAAAGGAAGACCTATCAGAATCACAGCAGACTTTTCACCTGAGACTATGAAGGCTAGAAGGTCCTGGGCAGATCTCATGCAGACTCTAAGAGAACACAAATGCCAACCAAAACTACTATATCCAGCAAAACTCTCAATCACCATAGATGGAGAAACTAAGATATTTCATGACAAAACCAAGTTTACCCAATATCTATCCACAAACCCGGCCCTAAAAAGGATAATAGGAGGACAACACCAATACAAGGAGGGAAACTTCACCCTGGAAAAAGCAAGATAGTAACCTTTCATCAAACCCAAAAGAAGTTAAGCATTCAAATTTAAAAAATAACGTCAAAAATGATAGGAAGTAACAATCACTATTCCTTAATATCTCTTAACAACAATGGACTTAATGCCCCAATAAAAAGACACAGACTAACTGACTGGATACATAAACAGGACCCTACATTTTGCTGCTTACAGGAAACACACCTCAGGGTCAAAGACAAACACTACCTTAGAGTAAAAGGCTGGAAGACAATTTTACAAGCAAATGGTCTCAGGAAACAAGCTGGAGTAGCCATTTTAATATCAGATAAAATTGACTTTCAACCCAAAGACATCAAAAGAGACCCTGAGGGACACTTCTTGCTGGTCAAAGGAAAAATACAAAAAGAAGAACTGTCAATCCTGAACATCTATGCCCCAAATGCAAGGGCACCCTCTTTCGTAAAAGAAACTTTATTAAAACTAAAAGCACACATTGCACCTAACACAATAATTGTGGGTGACTTCAACACTGCACTTTCCTCAATGGACCGATCAGGAAAACAGAAACTAAACAGGGACACAATGAAACTAATTCAAGCTTTGGACCAATTAGATTTAACAGATATATATATAGAACATTCTATCCTAAAACAAAAGAATATACCTTTTTCTCAGCACCTCATGGTACCTTCTCCAAAATCGACCATATAATTGGTCACAAGACAAACCTCAATAAATACAAGAAGATAGAACTAATCCCATGCCTCCTATCTGATCACTATGGAGTAAAAGTGGTCTTCAATAGCAACAGAAACAACAGAAAACCCACATACACGTGGAAACTGAACAATACTCTACTCAATGATACCTTGGTCAAGGAAGAAATAAAGAAAGAAATTAAAGACTTTTTAGAACACAATGAAAATGAAAACACAACATACCCAAATCTATGGGACACAATGAAAGCAGTGCTAAGAGGAAAACTCATAGCCCTGAGTGCCTCCAAAAAGAAAATGGAGAGAGCATACATTACCAGCCTAATGACACACCTGAAAGCCCTAGAACAAAAAGAAGCTATTTCGCCCAGGAGGAGTAGAAGACAGGAAATCACCAAACTCAGGGCTGAAATCAATCAAGTAGAAACAAAGAGAACCATACAAAAAATCAACAAAACCAGGAGCTGGTTCTTTGAGAAAATCAACAAGATAGATAAACCCTTAGCCAGACTGACCAAAGGGCACAGAGAAAGTATCCAAATTAACAAACTTAGAAATGAAAAGGGAGATATAACAACGGAAACTGAGGAAATCCAAAAAATCATCAGATCCTACTACAAGAGGCTGTACTCAACACAACTGGAGAATCTGGAGGAAATGGACAATTTCCTTGACAGATACCAAATACCAAAATTAAATCAGGACCAACTAGACCATCTAAACAGTCCCATAATGCCTAAAGAAATAGAAGGAGTCATAGAAAGTCTTCCAACCAAAAAAAGCACAGGACCAGATGGCTTCAGTGCAGAATTCTACCAGACCTTCAAAGAAGAGTTAACACCAATACTCTTCAAACTATTCCACAAAATAGAAACAGAAGGAACACTACCCAATTCCTTCTACAAAGCCACAATTACGCTGATACCAAAGCCACAAAAAGATCCAACAAAGAAAGAGAACTTCAGACTAATTTCCCTTATGAACATCGATGCAAAAATACTCAATAAAATTCTTGCCAACCGAATCCAAGAACACATCAAAACGATCATCCACTATGATCAAGTAGGCTTTATCCCGGGAATGCAGGGTTGGTTCAATATACGGAAATCCATCAATACAATCCACTACATAAACAAACTCAAAGAACAAAACCACATGGTCATTTCATTGGATGCTGAAAAAGCATTTGACAAAATTCAGCATCCCTTCATGCTTAAAGTCTTGGAGAGAACAGGAATTCAAGGCCCATACCTAAACATAGTAAAAGCAATATACAGCAAACCGGTAGCCAGCATCAAACTAAATGGAGAGAAACTTGAAGCAATCCCACTGAAATCAGGGACCAGACAAGGCTGCCCCCTTTCTCCTTATCTTTTCAATATTGTACTTGAGGTACTAGCTCGGGCAATTCGACAACATAAGGAGGTCAAAGGGATACAAATTGGAAAGGAAGAAGTCAAACTATCATTATTTGCAGACGACATGATTGTCTACCTAAGTGACCCAAAAAACTCCACTAGAGAGCTCCTACAGCTGATAAACAACTTCAGCAAAGTGGCAGGTTATAAAATCAACTCAAGCAAATCAGTGGCCTTCCTATACTCAAAGGATAAGCAGGCTGAGAAAGAAATTAGGGAAATGACCCCCTTCACAATAGCCACAAACAGTATAAAGTATCTTGGGGTGACTCTTACCAAACATGTGAAAGATCTGTATGACAAGAACTTCAAGACTCTGAAGAAGGAAATGGAAGAAGACCTCAAAAAATGGGAAAACCTCCCATGCTCATGGATCGGGAGAATCAATATAGTTAAAATGGCCATTTTGCCTAAAGCACTATACAGATTCAATGCAATACCCATCAAAATCCCAACTCAATTCTTCACAGAGTTAGAAAGAGCAATTATCAAATTCATCTGGAACAACAAAAAACCCAGGATAGCTAAAACTATTCTCAGCAACAAAAGAAAATCTGGGGGAATCAGTATCCCTGACCTCAAGCAATACTACAGAGCAATAGTCTTAAAAACTGCATGGTATTGGTACAGTGACAGGCCGGAGGATCAATGGAACAGGATTGAAGATCCAGAAATGAACCCACACACCTATGGCCACTTGTTCCTCGACAAAGAGGCTGAAAACATCCAATGGAAAAAAGATAGCCTTTTCAACAAATGGTGCTGGTTCAACTGGAGGTCAGCATGCAGAAGAATGGGAATTGATCCATCCTTGTCTCCTTGTACTAAGCTCAAATCCAAATGGATCAAGGACCTCCACATAAAGCCAGACACTCTGAAGCTAATAGAAAAGAAACTGGGGAAGACCCTTGAGGACATCAGTACAGGGAGAAAGTTTCTGAACAGAACACCAATAGCGTATGCTCTAAGAGCAAGAATTGACAAATGGGACCTCATAAAATTACAAAGTTTCTGTAAGGCAAAGGACACCATCAAGAGGACCAATCGGCAACCAACAAATTGGGAAAAGATCTTCACCAATCCTACATCAGATAGAGGGCTAATATTCAATATATATAAAGAACTCAAGAAATTAGACTCCAGAAAACCAAACAACACTATTAAAAATGGGGTACAGAGTTAAACAAAGAATTCTCACCTGAAGAACTTCGGATGGCGGAGAAGCATCTTAAAAAATGCTCAACTTCATTAGTCATTAGGGAAATGCAAATCAAAATAACCCTAAGATTTCATCTTACACCAGTCAGAATAGCTAAGATTAAAAATTCAGGAGACAGCAGGTGTTGGAGAGGGTGTGGAGAAAGAGGAACACTCCTCCACTGCTGGTGGGGTTGCAAATTGGTACAACCACTCTGGAAATCAGTCTGGCAGTTCCTCCGAAAACTGGGCACCTCACTTCCAGAAGATCCTGCTATACCACTCCTGGGCATATACCCAGAAAACTCCCCACCATGTAATAAGGATACATGTTCTACTATGTTCATAGCAGCCCTATTTATAATTGCCAGATGCTGGAAAGAACCCAGGTATCCCTCAACAGAAGAGTGGATGCAAAAAATGTGGTATATCTACACAATGGAGTACTATTCAGCCATTAGAAACAATGAATTCATGAAATTCTTAGGCAAATGAATGGAGCTAGAGAATATCATATTAAGTGAGGTAACCCAGACTCAAAAGGTGAATCATCGTATGCACTCACTAATAAGTGGATATTAACCTAGAAAACTGGAATACCCAAAACATAATCCACACATCAAATGAGGTACAAGAAGAAAGGAGGAGTGGCCCCTGGTTCTGGAAAGACTCAGTGAAACAGTATTCAGCAAAACCAGAACGGGGAAGTGGGAAGGGGTGGGTGGGAGGTCAGGGGAAGAGAAGGGGGCTTACGGGACTTTCGGGGAGTGGGGGGGTAGAAAAGGGGAAATCATTTGAAATGTAAATAAATTATATCGAATAAAAAAAAAAGAATCACATGAAGTCAGCCTTAAGAGCATATATATATATATATATATATATATATATATATATATATATATATATATATATTATATGATCACATATATACACAATTTGAAAATATTCTTATATATGCAAATATACGTATACATATATTCATATAGCATTATGGGTCTTTAAAAAGTTTTATTTCATATATTTATATGTATATAAAAAGTGTGTGTGTGTGTGTGTGTGTGTGTGTGTGTGTGTGTGAGAGAGAGAGAGAGAGAGAGAGAAAGTATGTATGTATGTATGTATGTATGTTTAAACCAACAAAGCAAAAGAAATCATGAGTTTGGTATTCTAAAAGGGGAAGGAAATCATACCAAATTAATGTAAAAAAGGCATTAATGCTGTGAATAAAAACAAAAGCAATGACAAAATATATTGATATGATAACTAGTATAATATATACTAATATATGTATCACAGCAATGATTTATTATTTTTTGTTTTTGTTTTTTATTATTCATAAATGACCCATTTTTTAAAATTTATTGATATATTTATTTACATTTCAAATGATTTCCCCTTTTCTGGACCCCCACTCCCCGAAAGTCCCATCAGTCCCCTTCCCTCCCCCTGTTTTCCCACCCAACCCTTCCCACTTCCCTGTTCTGATTTTGCTCTATACTGCTTCACTGAGTCTTTCCAGAACCAGGGGCCACTCCTCCTTTCTTCTTGTACCTCATTTGATGTGTGGATTATGTTTTGGGTATTCCAGTTTTCTAGGTTAATATCCACTTATTAGTGAGTGCATACCATGATTCATCTTTTGAGTCTGGGTTACCTCACTTAGTATGATATTCTCCAGATCCATTCTTTTGCCTAAGAACTGCATGGTATTGGTACAATGACAGGCAGGAGGATCAATGGAACAGGATTGAAGATCCAGAAATGAACCCACACACCTATGGCCACTTGTTCCTCGACAAAGAGGCTGAAAACATCCAATGGAAAAAAGATAGCCTTTTCAACAAATGGTGCTGGTTCAACTGGAGGTCAGCATGCAGAAGAATGCGAATTGATCCATCCTTGTCTCCTTGTACTAAGCTCAAATCCAAATGGATCAAGGACCTCCACATAAAGCCAGACACTCTGAAGCTAATAGAAAAGAAACTGGGGAAGACCCTTGAGGACATCGGTACAGGGAGAAATTTTCTGAACAGAACACCAATAGCATATGCTCTAAGATCAAGAATTGACAAATGGGACCTCATAAAATTACAAAGTTTCTGTAAGGCAAAGGACACCATCAAAAGGACAAATCAGCAACCAAAAAATTGGGAAAGGATCTTCACCAATCCTACATCAGATAGAGGGCTAATATCCAATATATATAAAGAACTCAAGAAGTTAGACTCCAGAAAACCAAACAACCCTATTAAAAATGGGGTACAGATTTATTATTTTTAAAAGTTCTTTATGAGTCTTTCCAGAACCAGGGGCCACTCCTCCATTCTTTTTGTACCTCATTTGATGTGTGGATTATGTTTTGGGTATTCCAGTTTTCTAGGTTAATATCTACTTTTTAGTGAGTGCATACCATGATTGATCTTTTGAGACTGGGTTACCTCATGAAGCAGTATAGGGCAAAACCAGAACAGGGAAGTAGGAAGGGGTGGGTGGGAGAACAGGGGGAGGGAGGGGGGCTTATGGGACTTTCAGGGAGTGGGGGGCTAGAAAAGGGGAAATCATTTGAAATGTAAATAAAAAATATGTCGAATAAAAAAAAGTTCTTTATGTGTGTATGAGTACATGGATGTCAGAACAGGTAATTAGATCCTTTGGAGCTGAGCCACTCAACATGGTGCTGGCAACCAAACTCAGGTCTTCTGCAAAAGCTATAAGAACTCCTCAAGCTATATATGCTTTTAACCACAGAGACATCACTTCAGTTTCCAAACAGATTAAATTTAAAAGAAGAGGACATGGTACAATATATTGAGATAAAGAAAAAATGTCTGATAGAAAAAATCTTCATTTCAGGAAGAAGCAGAATTTGTATCAGTAAAAATTATCATTGTTAAATAGGTAAAACTTAATCTATCAAAGATGAAAGATTAAATTAAAACAGTCAATATGTGTATAAGAGAAAAAGGTTTAACACATCCAAATAACCAAAAAACATAATAATAATAAACAATATATTAAACTAGAGAAAGTCCATAGAGTTTTAGAGTTCCAAGAGCATTTATCTGTAATAGTCTATTTTGTACATTATCCATTCAACATCAGAAAATTAGCTTTTTTATTCCTATGTTTCAGAAATGAGTAAATTCCATTACTCTTTTATGTTTCACTCTGATTTGCATATCAGATGTGCAACACACATCAAGCCTCACATTATCTAGCATTAAATTTTTCCATATCATTCATACACTGTATTCTGATAAAAATGATTTTCATTTTCTTTTCCATTACTCTTTATGTTATTAATTCATCAATTATTATCACTGTGTCTGATTAATACCAGAAAAACGGTTCAACTGATTTATATTTAAAAAAAACAACTGCACAATAATAAAGAAATTTAAAGTATAAAGAAAGGATTGAAAAAATGGGCTTAGGATGTACTTCAGTGCTGATCTGTCTTTGACAAGCCCAAGGGACTGATCCAAGGCATGAGAGAAAAAGAAAGGGAGGGAAGAAATGAGGGAAAGGAAGAAGGGGTGTCATAGCAAAGAAAATTTAATGCATTTCCACTAAAATAAGTATTCAAACAAAGGTGTCCACTTTCTCCATTCATATTTTAACTAGATCAATAAAAAAAGAGACAAGAGGACACAAATGAGAGTGGAACATGTCAAAGTATGCTAATTCTTAGAGTACCTTGCTCAATATTACACCTACTTTCAAAAGTTCAGAATTTCAAGTCATCACCCAGTCCTGCTCATCCTCATAAGATATCAATATTTTCTGAACAGGAAATGCATGGAGACAAAACATAATTAGAACAAAAAGGATATAATGATTGGTGACAGGAGCATGGTTTTTGTTCAGGTTTCTCACCTCACATCTAGATTGGACTCCTGACCCATTCTTTGTAAGAGATGTAGTTTGTCAAAATTCAGAGCTTTCAGGAACTTGAAAGGTTATTGAATCACAAAGAGAGGGAGTTCTACATGAGAAGAAACTGAAGGGGCCACAAACAATACAAGATAAAGAAGTCCATATCTTTGTACTTGTTTTCTCTACACTGAGAATCTAACTGGAGTGTACATCAGACCACTGCTTGCTCTGACAGAAATTCAGAGTAGTCTGGCTAGCATGAATATTATTCTCCATTTCATAATGATCACTCTATCTATCATGAATGAATTCATGCAAATGACTTCAAGGAAGGAAAGTGTCTTTTGCTGTATACCTAACTTTAAAAATGCCAGCATTCACCATAAAACTAGTTATTGACCTGAAACGTAGACACGATACAACAAAGAGGGCCCATATTTTAAAAATTCTAAAAAGATAGAGAGACCAAAACAGAGAAATAATAAAAAAAGTCATAATTTGTTTGCATCTGATTTTGTACAACTCCTACTATGTACCTTGATCCTTATTGGAAAGTGGATCAAAACACCCATGACTCACAACCAACCAATAGAATGAGCATAGAGTCCCTAATGGATCAGCTAGAGAAAGGACCCAAGAAGCTGAAGAGGTTTGCAGCTCTACAGGAGGAATAATAATATGAGCAACCCAGTACCCCCAGAGCTCCCAAAGACTAAACCACCAACCAAAGAGTACACATCGAGGGACCCATGGCTCCAGCTGCATATATAGCTGAAGATGGCCATTTCAGACATCAATGAGAGGAGCGGTCATTGGTCTTGTGAAGGCTTGATTCTCCAGAATAGGGGAATGCAAGTCAGGAAATTGGGGGGAGGTGAGCAGGGGGATGGGATATAGGGCTTTTAGGGGGGTAATGTGGAAAGGGGTTAACATTTGAAATGTAAATAACGCAAATATCTAATAAAAATAAAAATAAATAAAAATAAATAGAATTTGCTCGTGTAAACATTTTCTTAAGTGGTCCATAAGTCAACCCAAGTTAGCTTTTTTAAGAGAAGATTTTTTAAAAAGGTCTCTGGGTAGCAAAAAGACTCAAAGAACACCACAGAAAAGCCAGAGGACTGAGAGAGTGTCTTCTTTATATGGTAGGGAAGCTACACTCATGAAATATCAACAATGTTGTAAAAACATGGTTTGAAAAATGACAATACTAAATGACTTGCCAACGTACACAGGGATAATCTTATATAGCACTACCCTTATATAAAACATTACAAGCAAGTAATTGCTGCTTAGAGAGGTAGACTTAGTCTTATCAAGGACTTATATGCCTGATTATTCAATCCTAAGCAATCAGCTGTAAACACAAACACACAACATAATACGCACACACATAAACAACACTAAATTAACTCAGTAGGTTGTACCTATAAATGTATACATACATGCATATGTGTGTGTGTATATATATATATACATATGTGTGTTTATATATATATATATATATATATACATATATAAAAATAACGATTAAAAATAGAGCTGGAAATTTAAGGAGTCTTGGAAGCTAAGATGAATTGGATGGAAGTAAGGGAGGGGAAATTATAGAAATACAATACTCAAATATAAAATTCTCAAAAAATAAATGAAGATTTAAGAGTAAATGTGTGTTCATTATGTTTTGAATGCATTACAAAATTGTAATTATGCCTGTATGCACAGAGCCATGTTTATAACTATTATCTAGGCCAGGTGATTCCATTTTATTTCAAAGAGTCATGTGCAAAGGTATAATTTTCCCAGTGGGTAGACTTAACTCCTATTCAAGAGTTCCATAGAAAAGTGGGAGATAGAACCTGTAGAGACGATCTTCAGTAGATAAGCACAGCTCCTGGTTGAGGGATGAGGCCACCCATCCATTGCAAAGTTTTTAACCCAGAAATGAAAACCAGACACTGTCAACAGGCTCTTGCTGACAGGAACCTGGTGTGGTGGTTCCTTGGGAGTTCTGGCCATCAACTGACCAATGCAGATGTAGAAGCTTGGAGACAACGATCAGACTGAGCTCAGGAAACCATGTGGGGGAGCTGGCAGAAGGACTGGAGAACAACCACATAGGCCTAACCACCCAGTTCTCCCAGAGATTGGACAACCATCCAAGGACTCTACCAAGAGGGATATATGGCTCCAGATACACATGTAGCAGAGGATGACTTTGCCTGACAGGAATGGGAGGGGAAACCCTTAGTCCTGGGGAGGTTTGATGCCCTAGAGTAGGGGGATGCTGGAGTGGTCAGGCAGAAACGTATGTGTGGGTAGGTGTAGTGGCTATTCCTGGTTGTCAACTTGATTGTATCTGGAATGAACTACGATCTAGAATTGGAAGGCTCACCTATGATCCTAATCTGGAGGCTCAGAGATATAAGTTTCTGACCTGGATCTTGGCATGGAGATCTTGAAGCATAGTGGCTATGAATTACAGAAGATTAAGACAAGGAGATCTCCAAGTTCAAGATCATCTGGGATTAAAGGCATGGAGGCACACGCCTTTAATCTGGGCTATACCCTCTGCTGGAGATATATAAGGACATTGGAAGAAGGAAGATTTAATCACCCTTGCTTGCCTGCTTGCTTCGTGGGACTGAGCAACTGCTAGATCCTTGGACTTCCATCCACAGCTGCTGCTGCCCATTTGGGGGGAATTGGACTATAGACTGTAAGTCATCAACAAATTCCCTAACTATATAGAGACTGCCCATACATTCTGTGACTCTAGAGAACCCAAACTAATACAGAAGTTGGTACCAGTGTAGTGGGGTATTCCTGTGACAACCTGTCCATGTTTGGGGGAGGACTGTGGAAGGACTTTGGAACTTTGAGCTAGAAAATCCATTAGAATATTAAGAGCTCGGTTGAAAGTTCTGTAGGAGCTTAGAAGACAATGTTAAGAACAGTGCAAAAGATGGAGGCCTGGCTTGTAAAATTTCAAAGGGAAGATTAAAGACTCTTACAGTGGCCATGTTTTGATTGTGAAGATTATGTGGTTTTGGTTAGCTGGGGCTGAAGAATCAGCTGTAACAAGATACCAGAACCTCTAAAGCAAACCTTTGTGTTACTGGGACTATTGATGCTGGTTAGCTGGAGCTAAGAAATTAGCAGTGATTAAGAAGAGACCAGCATTACTGAAATGAAATCTTCTTGGAAGTGCTTTCTGAGAGCACAGAGAGTGTGTTCCAGAGATAGCCACAGTTGTATTTTGTGCTGTGGCTGGACTTGGTACTGTGTAAGAGTCACCCAGATGGTACTGGTTTTGAAGGCATGAAGGGGTCATGAAGAGCAGCTGAGGCTCTTGGCACAGTGAGAGGTCACAGAAGGCCATTGGTGAAGGTGCAGCCTCAGTTGCAATTGATGGCCCAGGACTTGAAGGGGTCATGCATAGGAGCAGAGGCTTGTCACCCTGAAGAGAGCCTATGAGAGGCTATTGGTGAAGCCTAATTACAGTGGAAGATAGCAGTGTTTTGGAGATGCCAGTACCATGCGATGACCACCAAGAACAGCAGCAGCAGTGGAGTACAGGCAGCTGGAGACTAGAAGACAAGCTGTGTGCTACAAAGGGCAGAGCTGGAGAAGTGACGCAAGCCCTTGGAGAAGCCCAGAAGATCGTGAGTTGGATCCCAGACATTGAACCATTGGAGTTTGAGTTTTGCTTTTGGTTGTGACTGTGCCCTGATATGTTTCCCTCATGATGGAAGAAAGTATTTTAGTGGAGCCCACAGTTAAAAGACTTTGAACTTTTAAAAGACTTTGAATTTTAAAGATATTGGACATTTTAAGGTTATTGAACTTTTAATATGTAAAGACTGTGGGACTTTTAAAGTAATTTAGATGTTGGTGATGAATAAGAAAGTAAGGGTTGAGGCTTAATAGTGATGTGTTTGTGTGTCAAGTTGACAAGGGGTCAATTGTACTGGCTAGTTTTGTGTGTCAACTTGACACAGAGAAAGGAGCTTCAGTTGGGGAAGTGCCTCCATGAGATCCAGCTGTGGGGCATTTTCTCAATTAGTGATCAAGTGGTGAGGGCCCCTTGTGGGTGGTACAACCTTTGGGCTGGTGCTCTTGGGTTCTATAAGAGAGCACGCTGAGCAAGCCAGGGGAAGCAAGCCAGTAAGAAACATGCCTCCATGGCCTCTGCATCAGCTCCTGCTTCCTGACCTGCTTGAGTTCCAGTCCTGACTTCCTTTAGTGATGAACTGCAACATGGAAGCATAAGCTCAATAAACCCTTTCCTCCCCAACTTGCTTCTTGGTCATAATGTTTGTGCAGGAATAGAAACCCTGACTAAGACAGTAGGGGAGCACCCTCATACAAAGGGGAGGGGTAGAGGATGTGGGATGAGAGGTTGGTGGAGGGTAACCCAAAAGTGGGATTTCATTTGATATATAAATGAATGGAATTATTATTATTAGTAGTAGTATTATTATTAATAACAATAATCCCATAATCAGGTTGGAGTGACCAAGATGACAAGAATGGAATACTTTCTAGATTTTGCAAAGGGACATACTGAAAAGAACTTTTGGAATGGCAATTGTCTTTTGAAATATATAGGTCTAGAAGCACATAAAATTCAGAAAGACAAAATATGACAGAAAATATGTTATAGTTCCTCAAAGATCCTGACCTCTTGGGGGTGGTGATCAGCATGTAAGTTTGTTTGATTATAATGAACAGATTATAAAAATTTAGTGGTCTATCATTTGATACTAACCAACTGCAAGACAATAGTTTCTACACAACATCTATTATGTAAAATATTATGTTGCCTAAAATTAATTCTTGCTGTCATGTTTATCCTAAGGTATAAAGCTACCATTTTATAAATAGTCTATGGTGAAGAAATATGGCATAACATTATAGGCTGTATTTAAAAACTGATGTTTTCTGAAAAAAGGTAAAACAATCTAGTAAGCAAAAATAAATCAATTCTGCAACCAGAGTGAATTTACAAGTAAATTATATGAAGTTTTTTAATCTCTAATTTAAAACATATAAGTAGGTATACACTGTCATACCAATTTTCACAAGAGAGTATGCTAATAAACTTACAATAAGTATTTTTCTTGGATTAATAAATAAGCAAGATCACAGGGCAAGCTATGGATCACAAAACTTAGACAAATACAGTAGAAGACAGAAAGAATCTCAAGCCTCTATAACAGAAGATACTGTCATTGGCAATATCAGGATAAATGCTTGCCCATCATTAGAGACTAGCTTGAGAACAAAGAATTTCAGTGTTGCCCAGTTTTTAGTGGTGTATAAACGTTTCTGAACTTTACACTTATGAATTCGGATAGTTTCTTTAACAATATAGATTAAGAATTAGGTAAAGTTGTCCTTGCACTGAAAGTAGAGAGTGAGGTTTTTAAAGCTGTTGTGATATATGTGGAATCTGTTCTTCAACATAAAAACCTGCTGAAAAAAGAAACTGTTCATCAGATCTCATGTTTCCTATATTTTAGAAGAGCTTAAATGACTCCCAGGAAGTAGAATATGAAACTCCAGACCCTTCTTACAAGCAGATATGTGAAATATGCCCTTTTGACTTTCTTCTTTTAAAGTAGGAAAGGGCATTAGAAGCCCTTAAGTAGTATCCAAGCAGGAGAGGCTCACTGAGATTCTGCAGCCCCTTCATGAGGTTATACAATGCTTCTCCTCACCTCAGACAGGTTATACAATGCTTCTCCTCACCTCAGACAGGTTATACAGTGCTACTCCTCACCTCAGACAGGTTATACAATGCTTCTCCTCACCTCAGACAGGTTATACAGTGCTTATCCTCACCTCAGACAGGTTATACAGTGCTACTCCTCACCTCAGACAGGTTATACAGTGCTTCTCCTCACCTCAGACAGGTTATACAGTGCTACTCCTCACCTCAGACAGGTTATACAATGCTTCTCCTCACCTCAGACAGGTTATACAGTGCTTCTCCTCACCTCAGACAGGATATACAGTGCTACTCCTCACCTCAGACAGGTTATACAGTGCTTCTCCTCACCTCAGACAGGATATACAGTGCTTCTCCTCACCTCAGACAGGATATACAGTGCTTCTCCTCACCTCAGACAGGTTATACAGTGCTTCTCCTCACCTCAGACAGGATATACAGTGCTACTCCTCACCTCAGACAGGATATACAGTGCTACTCCTCACCTCAGACAGGATATACAGTGCTTCTCCTCACCTCAATCTTTTCTAACACATCACGAGTGGTCCTTGGTTAAACAGAACAACACTATGGAAAGAACTGCATGTCTAAGAAATATGGAGCAAAAAACTAAGAACATCAGCAAAGGCTTAAGCCTCTATCATCTACAGTTTCAGTAAATGGTCTTTTATGAAGGGTGATTACAATACTGCACACTAATAACCTAATTAACTTAGTTACTCTTAATACATTATATACAATATAACAAAGCATACTAGGAGACGAAAGAGATTGAAATAACAAACTCAGTACTAATACCAAACATATATAAAATGATTTGGAACTATAAGTGAAGGAAGTAAAGTACTTATGATGAATATGTTAAGGACCATAATGGTAAAAGTAAATAATAAGTAAAATTAAATGGGTAATGTAAGTAGTGATATGAAAGAATAAAGAAAAAGATATAGCACAATAAAACAAAACAAGAAACAAACATTCAATTTATAGACTTATGTCCAGCAAAACTTTATTTCTAAACAAAGAACGACCCATTGAAAATAAACAAAATCAAAAGAAGCTTTATTTTTCATCAATGTTCTTAGAATAATACAAAAGGTCTCCTTTTGTGAAAAAGAATTGTGTAAGTCGAAACCTCAGATCTATACAAAGGTCTAGCCTTACAGAATGAATGAATGAAGGTAAACCAAGATCTTTTGCTCCCTGTTCTCTGTAGATTTATAAGACAAAACATTGTTCAAATGTGCTTACACTTTAAGAATAACTAAAATGTGTGAAAGTAAGTATTAATCACTGGAAAGAGAAAATAAAACCTTAAATGTCAGTGGTAACCAACATATGCCAACTGAGATTTGAGGGGTAACAGAAAAGATTAGACAAAACAAAGCTAAATTCTATGTTGGCTATAAGAATTTATCTTAAATGTAAAGATTGAAAATAAAGGAATGGGGAAGGATATCACTCAAAAACATAGCACAAGTATTTGTCTGGCTAATATTGTGCCAGTAGGCATATGTAGGACCTTAGCAGATCCTAGATCAAAGAAAATTATTGTAAACAAGGGGCATAATATAATGATACAGGGGTTATTTCAACAAGATGCTATAATAAATCTTACTGCTTTTATACTGAAAGAAAATAATAACTAAAATGAGTCATGACAAAAAATTCATTCTTACGACTGAAAATTACACCTTTCTATGAATATTTGGTAGACCAACTGGCAGATAACCAATATGTGAACTTGAATATTACCATCATTTTAGCAAGATATGTACAACTTAGTACAAGGAGATAAGAATAGATCAATTCGCAATCTTCTGCATGCTGACCTCCAGTTGAACCAGCACCATTTGTTGAAAAGGCTATCTTTTTTCACTGGATGTTTTCTACTCCTATGTCGAAGATCAAGTGACCATAGGTGTGTGGATTCATTTCTGGGTCTTCAATTCTATTCCATTGGTCCACTTGTCTGTTGCTGTGCCAATAACATGCAGTTTTTAACACTATTGCTCTGCAGTATTGCTTGAGGTCTGGGATATTGATTCCCCCAGAAGTTCTTTTACTGTTGAGAATAGTTTTAGCTATCCTGGGTTTTTTTTTGGTTATTCCAGATGGATTTGAGAATTGCTTTTTTTTTTTTTTTTAACTCTGTGAAGAACTGAGTTGGGATTTTGATGGGGATTGAATCTCTAGGTTGCTTTTGGCAAGATGACCATTTTAACTATATTTATTCTGCCAATCCAAGAGAATGTCAGATTTTTCCATTTTCTGAGGTCTTCTTCGATTTCCTTCTTTAGAGACCTAAAGTTCTTCTCATACAGATCTTTTATATGTTTGGTTAGAATCACACCAAGATACTTTATATTGTTTGTGGCTATTGTGAAGGGTGTCATTTCCCTAACTTCTTTCTCAGCCTGTTTATCCTTTGAGTATAGGAAGGCTACTGATTTGCTTGAGTTGATTTTATAACCAGCCACTTTGCTGAAGTTGTTTATCAGCTGTAGAAGTTCTCTGGTGGAGTTTTTTGGGTCACTTAAGTATACTATCATATCATCTGCAAATAGTGATAATTTGATTTCTTCCTTTCCAATTTGTATCCCTTTGACCTCCTTATGTTGTTTAATTGCTCTAGCAAGAACTTCAAGTACTATATTGAAAAGATATATATAGAGAGGGCAGCCTTGTCTAGTCCCTGATTTTAGTGGGATTGCTTCAAGTTTCTCTCCATTTAGTTTGATGTTGGCTACCGGTTTGCTGTATATTGCTTTAACTATATTTAGGTATGGGCCTTGAATTCCTGCTCTTTCCCAGACTTTCAGCATGAAAGGATGCTGAATTTTGTCAAATGCTCTTTCAGCATCTAATGAAATGATCATGTGGTTTTTTTTTTTCTTTGAGTTTATTTATGTAGTGGATTGCATTGATGGATTTCCTTATATTGAACCATCCCTCCATCCCTGGGATGAAGCCTACTTGATCATGGTGGTTGATCATTTTGATGTGTTCTTGGATTCGGTTCCTTGTACTAAGCTCAAATCCAAGTGGATCAAGGACCTCCACGTAAAACCAGACACACTGAAACTAATAGAAAAGAAACTGGGGAAACCCCTTGATGACATGGGCACAGGGGAAAAGTTCCTAAACAGAAAACCAATAGCTTATGCTTTAAGATCAAGAATTGACAAATGGGACCTCATAAAATTACAAAGTTTCTGTAAGGCAAAGGACACTATCAAAAGGATAAAACAGCAACCAACAAACTGGGAAAAGATCTTCTTCACCACCCCTATATCTGATAGAGGACTAATATCCAATACATACAAAGAACTCAAGAAGTTAGACCCAAGGAAACCAAATAACCCTATTAAAAACTGGGGTATAGAACTAAACAAAGAATTTCACCTGAAGAATTTCGAATGACTGAGAAGCACCTAACAAAATGTTAAACATCCTTAGTCATCAGGGAAATGCAAATCAAAACAACCTTGAGATTTCACCTCACACCAGTCAGAATGGCTTAGGTTAAAAACTCAGGAGACAGCAGGTGTTGGTGAGGATGTGGAAAAAGAGGAACACTCCTACACTGCTGGAGGGATTGCAAATTGGTACAACCACTCTGGAAATCAGTCTGGCGGTTCCTCAGAAAACTGGGCATGTCCCTCCCGAAAGATCCTGCTATACCACTCCTGGGTATATACCCAGAGGATTACCCGACATGCAATAAGGACACATGCTCCACTATGTTCATAGCAGCCTTATTGTTAATAGCCAGAAGCTGGAAAGAACCCAGATGTCCCTCAATGCAGGAATGGATACAGAAAATGTGGTATATTTATACAATGGAATGCTACTCAGCAATTAAAAACAATGAATTCATGAAATTTGTAGGCAAATGGTTGGAACTGAAAAATATCAGCCTAAGTGAGGTAATCCAAACACAAAAGAATATATACATGAAATGCAATCACTGATAAGTGGATATTAATTAGCCCAGAAGCTCTGAAACCCAAGACACAAGTAGCATATCAAATTACTCCCATGAAGAAGTAAGGAGAGGGCCCCGATCCTGGAAAGGCTGTTCTAGCATTGTAAGGGAGTAACAGGACAGAAAAAAATGAGTGAGGTGATTGGAGAATGAATGTATAGAAGGCTTATGGGACATATGGGTTGGGGGGAACTGGGAAGGGGGAGAGCGTTTGGAATGTAAACAAAGAATTTAGAAAAAAAAGAAAAAGAAAAAAAAGATATGTATAACTATTATATTACACAAAAAAGTAAGCAGCATATTTTCAAACTCACATGGAAAGCATATTTTCATATACTACATTGTATCTTTAACAAAATCAAATTTAAAGGAATAGAAATCATAAAATACATGGACTATAATGAAATTGAACTAGAAAGTGATAATAAAATATTTTCATAAAATAACCTAATACTTGGAAGATAAATAACATACTTCTAAAGAATACATAGGTTCAAAGAATATTGATGGAATGTTTTAAAAGTCATATTAAAGTGCACAGAATGAAATTTCATGCATTTAAGTATAAATGTAGTAATTGAAGGGAAATTTATCACACTAGATACAAGGCAAGTACATTTCTTCCATTATTATGAAATCAGTTTTGTTGTTGTTGTTGATGATGATTGTTTTATATTCTGATCTCAGTTCCCCCTTCTTCTCTCCCTCAAGTATCACACACACACATACCTATACCCACCTCCACCAACTACTTTTTTTGTTTCTCTTCTGAAAAGAGCAAGCCTCCCATGGATATCAACAAGTTATGGCACTTATACTTTAGAAAATTACAAAGAAACATATATAAATTAATTTCCAAGAAAAAACACACAAAAATGTTACACATTAAGTTAGAAATGAATGAAATTGAAGATATTGATAGGGAAAATAAATAAAACCAAAACCTATTGTTTTAATGAATGATGAACTTGAAATATATCCAGCCACATTAAGAATGGAGAGAACATAAGTCCATTATCTAAAAATCAAAGTGGTCTGTCACTAGTGACTATGTGTATTTGTTAGAGAGGATCCAGAGATCTCTAAATAATCCCAAGCTGGGGCCATTGTCCTTAGTTATACCTATTACTACATGATAAGAACCTAATGTTGAAGACACCATATGCTTTGGATGCAGGACATAAAAGGGCCATAATTTGAAATAGTACAAGGAAGGATTTACAAGAGGGTTTGTAGAGAGGAAAGGGAAAGAGGTTGTGAAGTAGTTATATTTTAATCTCAAAAAACAAATAATAAAAATAGAAAATCTTTCTCAAGCTGACCAAGAAATATCAACACTGCTGGTCAGCTTTAATTGTGAGAGAAGGTGCCATGCAGGCTGCTTTTGGAGAAAATACACCAACAGCCTAACAAAGGCTGTACCCTGCATGGTGCAACACCAACCTATCAGGTAAGATATACCTATTGATAAAATAGTAGCAAAACTGTTGTTGTGATATAAATTACAACTTTCTGAATGGGTTTTATGTCTGATCAACAAGAGGGAATTTCATTCCTGGTAATATAATCCTGGTCAAAATCTCATGGGGGTGGGACATAGGCCAATGTAGAACCTACTATTATCATTTTGGTAAATAGTTAAACTCTCAAAGTGCCTTATAAATATTTATGCATATGCCCATATGTAGAGGAATTTTAATCCATAAACATGGCTACACTGGCAAGGGATCACATCCAAAGACCTAGGTCTGTGTGATCCAGCTGGAATATAGACACACCTTTAATCCCAAACAATGTAAGTAAGATTAGTTTATAGAAGGAAGCAACCATGTTTGAAAGTGACATCTAATTGAAGGGTAGACAAAACAATGAATCAGAGAAAATGGTTTGACAGAATGAATCAGAGATAGGATACTCCCCATTTGCACAAGAACAGCAGGGGGAAGAGAGGCAACTTAAGTGAGCAGCAGCAGCAGAGAAAAAGGGAGAGATGGAGAGAGGGAGAGAGAGGGAGGGAAGAGAGAGAGAGAGAGAGAGAGGGAGGGAGGGAGAGGGAGAGGGAGAGGGAGAGGGAGAGAGAGAGAGAGAACATGCATAGATTTACTTTACTTGGGGGCAGTTTTACAGAGGCAGGCTGGCAGATTGCAGGTGAAGATAGAAGGATACAAGGAATGAAAAGAAGCCAAAAGATTAGAACACATTGCCAGAATTAGTTTAAGGCCAAGCAGAGCACTGGAGTAAGAAGCTGAGAGAAGCCAGATTGAATTAGTAAGTTTGGAGAAGAGTTTAGTTCAGAACTGAGTTGAACCAGCCAGACTTCACTAGCATCAGGCTGCCTATCTGCCTCACTGCTGGGAGTGTTAAGGCTGCTTAGGAAGACAGAATGCAGTCTGTGATATGTGTCTGCAGATGTTTTCTCTGTGGAACATGAAGGGGAAAATTCCAAGAATCTCTGGTCCAACCAGCAAGAAAAGATTCTGTGGGACTCTGGTCTGGCTAGAACCTCCAAAATGTTATAACTTTCTAAAGGGAAACCAATGCAGGGCAGATAGCTAGGGTATCACCTGCAACGATAGCAGCACCAATGCCAGTGGTGGCACATGGTGGTGGACAGCAAAGAGCAACAGCAAGCAGATGAGAACCACAGCCAGAGCCTCTAAGCAAGTGGGTTGGTGGAAGTAGCTATGATTAACAGTGAAGGGAGATTAGTAGCCGAGAGTCATAGTGGTGGGGCCAGGGGCCATGACCTGGTGGGCAGATTCAAGCTACAGACATCCAGGCTTCAGGAGAGAAAACCCTTCCCCAGAATAACAGCTCAATAAAACAGCCACTCACAGACAAATCTTGGTGAAATAACTTATGAACTTTATTCCATGTAAATAGAGACATTGCAAGCATTTTGAGAGTAGGATGGAATACAGGGGTTAAAGACTCCCATTGATTCAGTCTGGATATTAGGGATGCTCTATTTGCATAGGCAAGGAGTTCAGGTTACTGAGGTCAAGCTTCATCATGAGGATGGTCCTGAATAAGTTGGGTAATGGGAACACTGCTTCTTAAATAATGGTTCAGAATCAGTAGTAGATATAAACTCTCAGTTCAAATGCACTCTCTTTGCCTGAGGATTCTCATCATTCCTCCTCCTTCTCCTTTCTACCTTCTCCTTTCTTCTTTCTTATTCTTTTGCCTTCTTCCTTTTCATTCTTTTGCCTTCTCTGTACCAGAGAGCCTGAACCCAGTCTTTTATTTACTAAGGCTACATCATGAAGAGTTTGATCATTATTAACATTTTTATAGATCCTAAATTTACATATATTTTACAAATACCGTATCCTTATTTCAAAGCCCTGCTTCCTTAAAACATCAACAACAAAAAACTATACACAAAGCAAAAGCACATTTCCTTATAGTTTTTACACAGCCTGTTCTTCACAGGTGGCTGGACACAGCTCTTGTAGTTTCCTGGTACAACAGACAAAGGTCTTTACTGACCAATTTCATATAAGAACAGAAAGGTAACAAACTACTGAAGTTAAAATAATTTCTTACAAATTGTTAAAAATTTATGTAAGTAAAGCAGCTACCTTTCTATAATATCTCTCTAGGCATTGCCATCTCCAATTATTCAAGTAGCTAGGAAAACAAAGTATTAACTTTTTATATACTTGTATATCATCTGTTAATTCTATCATTTTTGTTTCCTAGCCTAGCAATTTCATAGCTTCATGTACTCTCCTAATATTATTTATTTCTAGATCATATACAAGCATTTCTCTCCTATAAAATAAACTCATCAATCATTTGCTTGTTTTCTACAGATTTTTTTCTTTTCCTACCCATGCTTTTTTATCTTGAGTCTACTTTAACTCTCTATTCTTGATGATGTACTTAAGTTCACCCTGGCGAATTAATCAAATAGTCATTTGACCAGAAGTACATGTGTTGTTTTGAGAGCACCAAGGAGTTGTTTCTGATGTAATAGTATTAGGATCTCTTTATTACAAGCTTGGGCTTGTGCTCTCCTCCAACCCAAATCTGACACAGCAGAACAGGAAGGTGGAACAACCCTGAATTGTCAGCAGGACAAGTTTTTTATAGTAAAATAAGAGCAGGTGAGGGGAGTGAGGAAGGGGGAGTCTAGTATGGCAAGCATATAATAGAATGACTATAAGCAAGACCTTATACAATCACAAACAGTCTGAAAGCACATCTGAAATAATAAGGCTAATCTTTGATTAACTGTTGCTAGGAAGTAGCTAGGGAGTAACTCTGGCCAAGGATAAGCTGTGGGGTCTATTCTGGTACATGGGTGAAGCTTGGATTCTGCTGCAGGTCAAGTTCGTACGCTTTTTCTTTCTGTTCATTAACATAGAGACTGGTCCCAAGATGGAGTAGGTTTGGTCTCTCAGTATCTCCACATAATTCCAAATTCCTGGCCAAGTCTGGCAATGAACATTTCTACAAAAGATCATGTAGGCTTTTATGGCCTCTATGATTACATTGTGTAGATCCTTTCCAATGGTCCTAAAATGCCAAATGGAAGACCAGGTTCTAGTGTGGAACAGCTTAATGACCACCTACATTCCTCATTCCTGAAAACTAAATCTGTTTCATTTATTACAGAGTAATTAGCTCTGAGTAATGGGGGAGTATATTCCCTAGAAAGAGACACTAAAAGTAAAATAGAAGAGACAGCAGCTATTAAAAACAATGAATTCATGAAATTCTTAGGTACATGGTTTGAACTAGATAATATCATCCTGAGTGAGGAAACCCCAATCACAAAAGAACACACACGGTATGCACTCACTAATATGTGGATATTAGCCCAGAAGCTTGAAATACCAAAGATGCAACTCACAGACCATATGAAGCTCAAGAAGAAGTGTGGATACTTCTGTCCTTCTTAGAAGGAGAACAAAATACCCATGGGAGGATATACAGAGACAAGGTGTGGAGCAGAGACTGAAGGATACTACCCTACCTGGGGTGCAGCCCATATACAGTTACCAAACCTACAAACTATTATGGATGCCAACAAGTGCTTGCTGACAGGAGCCTGATGTGGCTGTCTTCTGAGAGGCTCTGCCAGTGTCTGACAAATACAGAGGTGGGTGCTTACAGCCAACCATTGGATTGAGTACAAGGTCTTCAATGGAGGAGCTAGAGAAAGGACCAACATGGCCGAAGAGGTTTGCAGCCCCATAGAAGGAACAACAATATGAACCCACTAGTACCCCCAGAGCTTCCAGGGATTAAACCACCATCCAAAGGGTACACATGGATGAACCCATGGCTCCAGCCATATGTGTAGCAGAGGATGGCCTTATCGGACATCAATGAGAAGAAAGGCCCTTGGTCCTATGAAGGCTCAATGCCCTAGTGTAGGGAAATGCCAGGACAGGGAATCAGGAGTGGGTGGGATGGTGAGCAGGTTGGAGGGGGGATGGGATAGGTTTTCAGAGGGGAAACAAGAAAAGGGAAAAACATTTGAAATGTAAATTAAAATATATAATAAAAAAGAAAAGATAGAGATGAACATAAAACATTTACATCTCATAGGACATTGCTAACAATGGACAAGAACTGGCATGGAAAGAAATGGATATCATGCCTCTGAAAGATAGATATCCAGGACACAAAGAATTCCTGATTCCAAACAGGGAACAAACTATACAATTTCTGAAATGTGGCTTGAATAAAACTGTCCCCTCATAGACTCAGATATTTGACTACTTGGTCTCCTGCACAGCTGGTAGAACTCTTTGGGAAGGATTAGGGGGCATGACCACTTTTGAAGAGGTTTGAACTAGGTTTAGAAGTTCCCAGGGTTTCTGCCTCTGCCTCATGCTCATGTATCAAGATATGTGAGCTCTCAGCTGTTTCTGCTGCCATGCCTTTGCACCTCCACCATAAATTCTAACTCTCAACAACTGAAAGCCTTAAAGTTCCCCCAAAAACTCTTTCTTCTATAAAAAATGAGAGAGAGAGAGAGAGAGAGAGAGAGAGAGAGAGAGAGAGAGAGAGAGCAGAGTAGTTAATTGTTTTGGGCCAAAAGCAACCATCAGCACATATGAAGCACATATGAAGATCAAAGGCCTGGCAATGTTCCAGAGGCAGGACTGGGCCACACCTCTCCTTATGTAGCCATACTAGACCTAGCATAAAGTGTCCCTACATGACTGATTTTCATAGCCCTCTTAGTGGGGTGCCCTGGTCACATGTCACAGAATAAGTAGAGCTTGGCAGGGAACTGCCCCAAGTCTCCTATTCTCAATTTTGAATTTCCTCAGAGTTTGAGCCTACTCATCCTTACCAGTTCTCTGTCTAGTGGCCTGGTCCAATTGCCCCACAAACTAGAAGGGTTGAGTTCTTATGCCTTGCAGATGACAATTGTATCTGGTAAATAAAAGTAGCATTACACCCATATGCTGGGCAGCTTTCAAACTTCTTCAGAGAAGGTTCTTGTTGCAGTAGAGTCAGCCCTAGCAGAGGTGTTTCTTTCTTCTTGGTTTTTCTTGACGCAGCAGAGGGGTGGGGAAGAACATCAGCAGGGAGTGGGGGGGGGATAAGACTTTGACTTAGGAACTTCTGCTGTAAGACTTTGTCTTACAGAAAATTTAGCTTTGCTGTATAATAAAAGGTTTAATTATCTAAATTACTATGCTAATGTAGCTGACCTGCCTTCTGTGTTCCTCTGAAGCCAGAGACTACAGTCTCAGGCATTTAACACCTCATCCTAAAACAGCAGGAAATTAAGTAAAGGATTAGTTGCTAGAGCCTTTTTCCTATTGTCCAGATGCCTCTTACTTGTCAGTCTAGTGGGAAGTTAGGAGCAATAAACTTCTATAGAACCAGAAGAGAATAACACTTGCAGAAAGAAAGACTTCTCCATCTTCTGGCTATTATAAATAAGGCAGCAATGAACATAGTGGAGCATGTGTCCTTATTACATGTAGGAGCATCTTCTGGGTATATGCTCAGGAGTGGTATAGCTGGGTCCTCCGGTAGTATCATGCCCAGTTTTCTGAGGAACCACCAGACTGATTTCCAGAATGATTCTACCAGCCTGCAATCCCACCAACAATGGATAAGTGTTTCTTTTTCCCCATATCCTCTCCAGCATCTGCTGTCCCCTGAGTTTTTCATCTTAGCCATTCTGACCAGTGTAATTTGGAATCTCAGGGTTGTTTTGATTTGTATTTCCCTGATAACTAAGAATCCTGAACATTTCTTTAAATGCTTTAGAGCCATTCGAGATTCCTCAGTTCAGAATTCCCTGTTTCGCTCTGCACCCCATTTTGTTCATTGCTGCCTTATTTATAATAGCCAGAAGCTAGAAAGAATCCAGATGTCCCTCAACAGAGGAATGGATAAAGAAAATGTGGTATATATACACAAATTACTATTCAGCTATTAAAAGCAATGAATTCATGAAATTTTTAGGCAAATGGATGGAACTAGAAAGTGTCATCCTGAGCTAGGCAACCCAATCACAAAAGAATACACATGGTATGCACTCACTAATAAGCGGATATTAGCCCAAAAGCTCAAAATAAACAAGTTACAATTCACCTAGCACAGGAAGCTCAAGAAGAAGGAAGACTTAAGTGAGGATGCTTTGGTTCCTCTAAGAAAGAGAACAAAATACTCACAGGAGCAATAAGGGAGACAATGTGTGGAGCAGAGACTGAAGTAAAGGCCACCCAGAGACTGCCCCACCTGGGGATTCATCCTACAAACAGTCAACAAACCCCGACCCTACTATGATTGACAAGAAGTATATACCAAAAAAAAACAAAAAACAAAAAAACAAAAAAACAAAAAACAAAAAACAAAAAACAAAAAACAAAAAACAAAAAAACAAGACAAATAAACAACAACAACAAAAAGTGTATACCAATAGGAGCATGCCATGGTTTTCTCTGGAGGGGCCCTGCCAGAGCTTACAGATACAGAGGCAGATGCTAGCAGCCAGTTACTAGACTGGGCATGAGGTCCCCAATGGAGGAGCTAGAGGATGGTCCAGAAGAGCTAAAGGGGTTGACATCCACATGGGAAGAACAATGATTTTGGCCACGCAGATGCCCCAAGACTCCCAGGGACTGAACCATCAACCAAGGGGCACATATGTTTCCAGCCAAAAATGTGGCAGAGAAAGAAAGTCTTGTTGGGCATCAGTGGAAGGAATGGTCCTTCATCAGGTAAAGGCTCAACAGAGGCCCCAACAAAGGGAAACTGAGGGGGGAGGGGGGAGTGTGACAGTCAGAGGGGCATATATGTGGAGGCAGGGGGAGGGAGGAGGGGTGGGGGTCTTTGGGGAGGGGGGACACCAGGAAAGGTTTTACCATTGGCAATGTAAATGAAGACAATATTCAATAAAAACAAGGAAATAAAGAAAAACTTTTATATAAGTGAATATGCATAATCTCACATAAAGTCATACACAGTTTCAAGCATACATATTTCCATACAAAGATCAGCTGGGCTCAGCTTGCATGCATTTTCACAATTTCATACTTACACACACACACACACACACACATGTATATATTCTCACAATTACATACACACACATCCATACTTACATATGCATATGAAGCAAAAGACCAAGCACCGGTGATGAAAGAACTCACTCATTCTGGATGAAAAATGGACTCCAATATTTATTGCATCGAGAAAGAAAAAGCTTCTACCCTTTCAATGCTAAATGAATTAATTGCATGTTTGCAAGAAAAAGGCTTTGTTTCTCTTAATAAGACTAAACCTGTCTTGTCCTTACCATGGGACCTGTCCTGTCCCATGGTAAGGAGAAGCCTGCCTGCTCCTTCTGCTCTCTACAAAATCTTCTTTTTTCCTCTTTCCCTCTGCCTCCTGCACGTTGTTCTCTTAGTTATTTTATGTTACCTATAGTTTCTAAGTTATTCGACTCTGCATTCTCCTTCTAATCTTGATCTCTTCTGAATAAAAACTTCTCCTCAGTTCAGTTCTTCTCTCAGCTCTGTTCCTCTCACTCAATTCTTCTGGTCTGATTTCTCTTGTCCTCAGCCCTTAAATGTCTTTTAGAATACATGATCACGTTACAAAGTTCATCACAAGTTTACACAAAATACCAAGTCATAAATTGAAAAAGAAGTTTACAACAGAGAATGTTTACATGCATATCCATTAGAAGTAATTATCTAGTTAGACATCTATCATATGTCTTTTCAACAGGTTCATAGAAAGTTTAAAACCATAACTAAGTTATAAATGAAGTTTTGCATAGATAAACCCAGTCAATATTTTATCTTCTGTCTTAACACCTATAATAAATCATTAGTTAGTTTCCTTTTTATGACTTTTGGTTAATTGTTTTACAACCTCTTAGAATGTGCTCTGAGTAGGAGAAAGTCTGGTTGCCATCTAAGTGCAATTAACTTGTGACACTTGGGGGACTGGCAGAGTTCTCATTGCAGTGTTGACTATCAGAAAAGATCCTAGTAGCATTCCCATTATAAAAGAGCTTAATAATCACAGATATAATTTTAGGAATTCTTATAGGATCATCATTAAAACCTAACTCACCTATTTGTCTACACAGCATCACTATAAGACAATACATCTTCCTGGATCTGCAGAGATCTGCTCCAAAGGAGTGTGCTATTACTTATTGATTATTATATAAAAGTGACTAACGGTAAGAAATAGAGTGCTCATTCCTGAATATAACAGCTTAATCAGCCACACACCAAGAGTCAGGAAACATGATGGAAAAAATGTCAGAAAGGTTCAAAATGCTAGATGATGGGGAGGACTGCTGTGAAGTACTGTCTTATGGACATGAGGCAGGTATCTCAATTTGGACTTATAGCAATTATCTATATAATGTCTGCACAAGATCAAGCCTGTCAAATTTCCAGTGGTATAGAATGCACTCTTTAGGCCCTACCTTTTATCTAGAGGATATTGACAGTTGACTCCATCCCCACAGCCAGGTAGGCTGGTCCCACTATAAAAGGGGTTGCCTGCCCCCTTTGCTCTCTTCTTACTCTTGTTCTCTTACTTGTGCCTCTCTCTTGGTTCTTGCTCTCTTGGGCTCTCATGCCCCCCCCCACCCGACTCTCTCCACGTGGTCATGGCTGGCCTCTGCTTCTCTATTCTCCCATTCTCTCTGCCTTTCTCTGCTTCTGCTACTCTCTTAACTCCCTTCCCCATGCCCTAAATAAACTTTATTCTAAGCTATAATGTCATGTGGCTGGTCCCTCAGGAGGAAGGGATGCCTTGGCATGGGCCAAGACACCCCTTTCCCCATATGTCACTATACCCCATAGAACATATTCTTATACCTATTTATCCTTTTATGATCATAATACAGTGGAGAAGGGAACATCATTATTTTTGAGGGTGTAGTCACTAGTAGGTTACTTATGTTGCAGTGGGATGCTCTCATATCTATTCACACAAATAAACACTAACTATATTTAATGGCCTATTTAAAGAAGTTTAAAAGAACTAAAACATGAAGTTAGGAGGAAGCCTTATTGAGACAGAGATTTGTTGAGAAGGAGATTGGTTGGGAGGGAGATTAGTTGGGAGAGAGATGGGGAGAACTGAGTCAGAAAAATAGGTGAGAGCATATGACAAAATTTTATTCTATACATGTACAAGATTGTCAATAATTAGTAAAACTTACACTTAAAATAATGATTCTACAGGCAATAAAAGTATAATAATGTTTATCATAAAATACTAAGAAAAATTTTATACCTCCAAACTTCCATGACACTGATTGAAGAAACGAATTGCACTTCTTAAAAGACACATAGGTGATTATATTGGAATAAAGAACATCCCAATAGCTCTATATGAAATGAATTTAACAATATCATTACTATGGTTCAATTATTAATTCTATTAAATATTAAAGAAAGATATATGTTCTTTACAAATAAACACATGAGATGCTGTTCATTGCCATGTATCATTAGAGGTTTATTGCTTAAAACAAGATAACAGTAAACACCTATGAGAATGAATGAACTCTAAAACCCTAAAAAAATAAAATATAAAAAGTAATGCCGTTATTTAGAACCTACAGAGATTCAAAATTGTACATCTTTGGCCAACAGTTTACCCAGGTCTAATAAACTTAAATATTCTCATATTCTTCAACAATTAAATTCTTTGGGTAACTTGAAAACTATGTCCACACAAAGCATACATGCACATTTATAATTGTCAAACCATAAACTTTCAAAAATCACTTGAGGCAGCTTCTTACAGAGACAAAATATTATATACAAATTTATATCATATGCAATGTAGCACTCCCAACTAAAACATGAGTATATTCACATGTAACTCTAGCTTCTGGGGACACCAATACCATCTTCTGGCCTTATCATCTACCCTAAACACATGCTATACTGGGAAATAACACATGTACAAAAAATACATACAAGTAAAATTTTAAAGGAGAACTCAGTGTTTTTGCTGCTTTAGTGGAGGAGCCAGATTCAGTTTCCAGCACCTATACTGCAACTCAGAGTATATAATGACATTTTATGAACTCCGGAGCCACCAGGCATACACAAGTTACAAATATATACATGTAGAAAAATACTCATATACATAAAAAGATTTTAAAAGAAAAATAAAAGTGTCCAAAGAAAGGAAGAATATCAAGAAAAATATGAGTGTCACAGCAAGTGTCACTTATTGGAAAGCTTTGTTACCACCACCAACTTGAAAACAAATGTAATTATGTTTAGAGACAAATATAACCTTTTGGAAAAAATCCTAAAAGTTAATTCATACTAGTAACTTATAGAAAATTTTTATTTCATAATATATACAGTGAATATATTAGGAGAAACCATGAGAAATATATAGTCTGGAATTCTTAGATATTTGACCTAAACACTACTACTGAAAGTCAGAGGAAACATCACAATGTGTAATCACTTTTAGCAAGAATATCAAATATAAAAAATGATAAAAATAAAGAAAATATTTTTTATTCTTTCAACCAAAATTTCAATTATATACTGTAATTCTTATTTGTTGCAATACATTAAAATTCATATGTACTTTAGGGCTCAAAAACTAGGAGCTAGAGAACATCATACTAAGTGAGGTAACCCTGACTCAAAAGGTGAATCATAGTATGCACTCACTAATAAGTGGATATTAACCTAGAAAACTGGAATACCCAAAACATAATCCACACATCAAATGAGGTACAAGGAGAAAGGAGGAGTGGCCCCTGGTTCTGGAAAGACTCAGTGAAGCAGTATTCAGCAAAACCAGAACGGGGAAGTGGGAAGGGGTGGGTGGGAGGACAGGGGGAGGGAAGGGGACTTATGGGACTTTCGGGGAGTGGGTGGCTAGAAAAGGGGAAATCTTTTGAAATGTAAATAAAAATATATCGAATAAAAAAAAACTAGGATTTCTAGGTTGGTATGTCCATTTCACATAATAAGCTGTTAATGGTGAGCAAAGTATTATATATCAACTAGATTTTCCGCATCTGTATATTATATGTATTTTATGATACTGAGATTATAGAAAGTTTAGAGTGTAAAACATGTGTTTAATGTGTATCTTTAAAGAAATTTATGGAAATTAAAATATTTGGAGATAATGGTATCACATTTAAATTTCTAAAACTCTTTTTAACTCTACTGCGACATTATGATGCTTTATACAATGTTAAATCACAGCTGGAAAAACTAAGTTGAATAAATATCAGCTAGCTTTTCTGTAAAAAAAAATAAAAAATAAAGAAAGAAAAGCAATAATATTGGTAACAGTTTAGTAGTGTAAACAACGTATGCCACATTTGTTTTTCAAGCTTAAAACAAAAACAAAGATAATAAAAAAAATACAACCTATTTTAAAAATATTGCTGAGAAATTTGGGTATTGATACAGAGAAAAGAATAAAAGTTAAAAGACTAAAGCTAGATCTTCATTTCCTGCTCTGTAGAAAATGGAACAAAGAAATGAGTGTAAGAATAAAATCTTGAAACTTCTAGAGCAAAATTTATGGAAAAGAGTTCAGTGTATATACACAGTTAAGAAATTTCTAAATATTTGGACTCAAAAGGTGTGGCAATATTCCCACAATCTGCCATGTGGGAATCACAGAAAGTGATAGTGCTGCAAAAGACCAAAGCAAAAGAACAAAGTTCCAGATACAAAAGTATATAAAACCTTTGCTAGTTATTCATAATCCAGAATTTAATACAGATAATATAGAAAGAATTGAAAAAATACACAGCAAAATATAAATAATTTTTTAATAAATTGGCAAATAAATAGAATCATTTCAAATGAAGTATACAGCCAATAAATGGATGAAAAATGAATAACACCTTTGTCCATTAGGGCAACAAATCATTATGGCATTGTGACTTCCTCTCACTGTAGTGAAAATAGAAAATCCAGAAGACTATTGTCAATAAAATAAATGATTTACTGCTATGTCATGGATTTAAAAAGAAAGAAAAAAGGTAAAGTAATTTTGGTGAGAATACAAGGAAAACTTACTCACCTACATTAGGCAGAAATATAAGATTTCCAGTTACTGCAGTAAATATCTGAAAGTTAATGAGATCCATGGATGGTAATTTATACCTCTCATCCCATCACAGGACATGCAAAGGCAGGTGACTTGTCATTTTAAGTATAGTTTAGGCTACAAAGGAGTTTGTAAGACAACCTATATGATATTGAAATACTTGGTTCCAACCTCCAAATAAAATGACAAATTATTTATAAGGAAAAATGCCAGGGGTGGTGATATATACAAATAATACTTGTACTGGGGACACAGAAGTAAGAGGATAGTGACTTTTTAGCAACTCTGAGACCCAAGACAGTGAGTTTCATGTCAGTCTGAGTTACATAGGGAGAAACTGCCGGAAGACTATAATAAAGAAGAGAATGAAAGAGTTAAAAAGTGAAAGAGAAGTGATAGAAATGCAGAGGTGTTGAGGGGGAGAGGCAAAAAGAGAGGAGAAGGAAATGTAGACATGAAGCAGGTTCACCAAAACATAGATTGAGATCTTTATTTTATACTGGAGACTTGGGCATACATGCTGGACTTCATCCTCATAACTTTAAGAAGAATTCGATCTTTTGCATGAGACACTTTGGCCCACATTAAAAGGGTAAAATCCTAGTTATATTCAAAGTCAAGAAAAATGATTTTATGTGTTCTCTGGAAATCTCCTTCCCCCAGAATAACAACAAAAAGATTAACTATTTTCTGCGCCACGCCCCCGCGCCCCCTCCGCACCCCCCCCCCCCCCCGTGAGGGGGGCTATTTAGATATCGCGATATTTTTCCTGAGCTCCAGAAGCATACTTCCGGGGCAGGAGAGGAGCGGACCGGAAGTAGACGATCTTAACTTCCACTTTGAGGACAGATCAGCCTGTAAGATTGAGCTTTGAGCGGAGAAACATGGCCTTTATTCTGGTAAGAATCTTTACCGGGTGAGGACTTGAGTTAAAAGTATAACATCCCACTGTAGATTCCTACATTTATAACACACCCTGTCCCAGCAACGGCCCGGTCTCTACCCTGTTCCTCAGAATTCCTGGATGTGGTAGTTAGGCCCAATTGTCATTAATGTTCCGTCGTTATTCCTAGGGTGTAAATGTCTTGGTTAGAGAGGTTCGGGGCTTCACAGAAAGGGAAAGTTGGACATAATGAGTTTAAGAGGAAGTGAATTGTGAAAATTGAAGAATTCATGCAATGTGTGTGGCTGAATACACAAAACTGTTCCCCAATGCTCCATAGGATATGTCAAGGGTCAGGTGGCCTAAGGGCTAAATTATTGTGCTTAGTCCGTTGAAAAATAAGAGGTGGGAAATTTATGGAAACTATTTCTGGAAAGGAAAGAGGTAGGGAATTACCGAAGCATAGGCATGTTTTGTGTACAGTGAATGGTATCAGACATCAATGGCTTGCCTCAATTTCCTCCTAGTTTTTCATTACTAGTGAAGATTATAGTGCTAACTTTAGAGCTGCAGCAGAAGGTGGGAATGAAGACATAGTTAAAAATGAAAATAAATGTTCATGGGAAACAAAATAGGACCCTCATGCAAGCCCTTCTTTACCCCTTGGATTGCCAGACAATGGCCTAACTAATTCTGATTCCCTCCACAGGTTTCTCAGAAAGCAGACTGAACGGGAGAACAGAAACAGGGTTTGAATCCAGAAAGGTGACCATAGAAAAGCAGCAGGGTATATGTGTGTGTGTGTGTGTGTGTGTGTGTGTGTGTGTGTCGGGGGAGGGGGGTCCTCAAAGGGAAGTTGATTTCTGCCTAATGATATTTACATAGTGTCATTCTCTCCCCACAGACCCTTTCTAGCTCTTCTGTCCTCTTATCCAGAGCACCATGCCCAGAGGCAACAAGAGCAAGAGCCGCTCCAGGGCCAAAAGGCAGCAGACAAGGGGAGAGAAGCCTGATCCACAGGGGGCTCAGCCCACTGTGGAGGAGGAGGAGGAAGCAGCATCTCCTGCTCTTGTCCAGGGAGATGCCCCCAGCTCCCCTGATATAGGCACTCCTCAGGGGTCCCAGGAGGCTGCATCCCATAGCTCTCCTGAGTTAGAGGTGTCCCATCCAGTGCATGATGTTGGTGCTGAGGGTTTCTTTGCAGGTATGGATGAGAGGCGTACAAATGTCTCCATTATAGCAGATGCCATCCAATCTGCACGCAGAGATCCTCTGAACAGGAAGGCCAGCAAGGTACTCCACTATCTGCTGGAGAAGTTCCAGAAGGATGAGCAGCCTGTGGAGGCAGAGATGCTGAAGCTGATCAGCCGGAAGTACAAGGTTCACTTCCCCTGGATCCTGGAGAAAGCCACCTATCAGCTGGAACTGGTCTATGGTCTGGAGTTGAAGGTTGACAACCCTGCCACTCACTCCTATGTCCTTGTAAGCAAGTTACCCATACTCCCTGGGGCAAATGTGGGTGGCAGGAGAGCACTGCCTAAGACAGGTCTCATCCTGACCCTCCTGGGTATGATCTACATGAAGGGCCACCGTGCCACTGAGGAAGAGGTCTGGCAGTTTCTCCACATGCAGGGGATATATCCTGGGAGGAGGCACTTAATCTTTGGGGAGCCCCGGAATTTCATCACCAAAGAGCTAGTTGAGCAAAATTATGTGGAATACCGCCAGGTTCCTGGCAGTGATCCCCCAACCTATGAATTCTTGTGGGGCCCCAGAGCCCATGAGGAATCCACTTCCAGGAAAGTCCTGGAAGTTTTGGGTAAGATTAGAGATGCCATTCCTGGTTACTATCCTAGACAGTATGAGGAGGCTCTTAGTAACCAGAGTGAGAGAGCAGCTAGGAGACATGAGGCTGCTGGTTACCATGCTGGCAGGGTTCCCTCCCATGCCCAACCTGGCAGAACACCTCACATTTAGCTAGCCCTTGGTCATAGCTGTCACTGTGCTCAAGAACAGCCAGTCTTCTGAGTAGTGGGGCATTTATGAGTGGGTGGAAATACACTAATACAATACCCTTTATTATGTACGGGGAAAGTATGCATACCTTTGTTGTTTCTTAGATTCTTAATATTCCTGTAACTGAAGTTTAATTTGTCTCATATATGCTTCTTAATCTGATGTCTGCCACATTTATTGCTTTGTCAAGGGTAAGATATTTGGTGTTTTAAAGTTATGAGAAAGCCTTCACAAATTTCTTCTCAGTCAGTGTAAACCAAAACATGGGAAAAGGTTTTCCAGAATGTGATGTGCTACAATTTGTAAAACAAAGTAAAGTGGTCAGTTCATGCTTGTCACTCTTGGTTTTGTCTTTAGTTCATAATTTTAATAGAAATAAACTTGGTTTCATTACCTTACTAAACTCAATAAGAAAATAAACTGATAAATTTAGCCTCATATCCATGTCCTTGTCATTTTTCCCCAGTCATCAATTGGAGATCAGATCTTTGGTAGCTCCTTCCCACAGATATTATTGTCACTGACAGCAAAGATCCACCTGCTGCCTGCAGGAATTTATAATTTGTCAGCAGCCTCACATCAGGAAGAGGATAGAAAAGTCTCTAAGAAGAGCATGCAAGAGAAAGTATTAGGAAGGACAGATTTCTGATTCAATACAGTACATATTATCTGATTGAGGTCATTTAGAGCATTGGAGGATTTGAACTCTGTCAACAGCATGTAACTTAAGTGACACTGCATGGTGGGTTACATGAGGCTGTGGGAGTGATGAACAAGGTCAGACACTCATAAGATGGGCCCCTTAGAGTAATGTGAGTTGATGAGCAAATACAACGCAGTGTGCCACAGAGCCTAAAGTTAAAACTAGAACAGGAAATAAATCACAAATGTCCCTTGGGATCTGAGTGTACCAGGAGGAAATCTTTCCCGGGATAGAAACAGTCAGAGTCTATGTGTTTATCCCAGTGTACATGAATACATTGCATAAGCCACATGGTCAAATGTGGGGATGATCTTTTTTCTTTTTCTCCTTTTTACATATTACAAGAGCCATGTATTAAATTAGCCTACATCGTTTGGGCTAAATAGTCTAATAATGATTATTTATATGCTGGAGAGTCTGAGAACCCAGCATCGGCTCACTCCTACATATTGAATCCCTCAGTGGTCCTGATGTATTCTGGTACCATGAAGGATTCCTGGAGAGCATCCTAAGAAAAATGAGTAATAATCCTTTGAGAAGAGTTTCCTAGAAAACAATACTGTGTTACTTAGAATGGCATAATAAAGCCAAATTTTCTTTTTAAAATATATTTATACCATGTTTTGAAGAATGTACTTTGTCAAGCTTCAAGGACAAGATCTAAATTTGGTGGTAATAAATGCAAACCAAAGCTTAATTTGGATTAAAAGAGCTTTAAATTATTATAGTTGAATCTTGAAACAGTAGAAGCCTAGCTGCTCACACTTGGAGAAGAAAAACAGCCTATCCCTGTGGGCCCATTCTCATGCTGGTCTGTATACCTGTTGAGAGGGACAGGGGCAGGGAACATGGGGGGTGGAGTGAGTCCTTGGTCCTTTCTGTCATCTGGGAACACTGAGAGGCCTGTTCAATTTCTCCAACATGGTGGGTTTAGATAAGAAGGGGCAGCCCATGATTTTACAGCTTTATTATAGAAAAGTCGAGGGGAAAAGAGATAAAAACATAAAGAGAGATAGAAGGGTGAGAGCTGGCCATGGCCACGTGGAAAGAGGGGGAAAAGAATGGGGACATAGGGGTAACAGGGAGGCAAGAGAAAGTAAAGTGAGGAGGGGTCACACAGCCCTTTTTATAGTGGGCTGGGCTACCTGGCTATTGCCAGGTAAATGTGGGGTGGGGCAAACCTGACTGTATACAGGTGACTGTGGGGGTGGAATCCAGCAAGAATACTAGGGGCCTGGGGCGTGGCCCTACATGACTGATGGCCACAGGGTTATGTCCAACATACCCCCAAATTAGGTATCATTTTCTATAGAGAAAACTGACTTTTTTTTACTATAATATAATTTCATCATTTCTCCTCTCCCCTTTCCTTGATCTGCCCCCTCTGGCTCACCCACTGTCTAAAATTCCTGGCCTCTTTTTCTTTTTTAAATTGGTTTTCATATATACACAGGTACCACGGTACAGGTTGAGTATGGTGTGTGTGTGTGTACACTGCAATGTTTTCCAAAATGAAATGCTTCTTCCAAGAAGAATGAAGCCTCATAAAAATCAGAAAGTAAGAAAACTTGTATGTGTCAGAAAACTGAAGCCAGGTATAAGAGGTCCTTCTCCACAGTGAGATAAACAGTTGATGGAGGAGATAATCCTGCCATCTGAGTAGCTTGGGAGTAGTGCAGGGAACTCCTGACTTGCTTATTACTCAGGCTTGGGTAGGCTTTGATATTTACCACCTATGATATTTTACCTAACCCCTCACATATGCCTCTGTAAGTATCCCTAATAAATTTATTTGTCCAGTAAGTCAGACTTGAGTGCAATGATTTCAGTATGTTGTATATTGAAGTTTATAGATATTTGTTTAGCTCTACCCAAGAAAATCCACACAGAAGTTCATGAGCATGGTAGTTGTGGCATTTTAGGAAACAACAGTTCCTAACAACAGTAGTCAATATTTTTTATTCCTTTTGGAAGGTTCGTAATGGAAGTTCTGGATAAGGCAAGTAAATTCCCTGCAGAGTCAGAATTGAGAGTCAAAATATTTTAAAACTGCAAACTATAATACTATAATAAATGATGGAGACTGGAGTATCACTTGTACAATAGGCCATTTTTTTCAGCTCTGGAATCACAAGACAAGGATAGAAATAGATCCAGGTTTTTTTTTTTTTGGTTTTTTGTTTGTTTGTTTTTGTTTTTGTTTTTGTTTTTTTGAGACAGGGTTTCTCTGTGTATCCCTGTCTGTCCTGGAACTCACTCTGTAGACCAGGCTAGCCTCAAACTCAGAAATCTGCCTACCTCTGCCTCCCAAGTGCTGGGATTAAAGGTGTGTGTCACCACCGCCCAACTTCTTTTTTTCCTTTCTTTTTTTTTTTTTCTTTTTGATCCAGTTCTTAATAAATCAGGTTTGAAGAGACATAAGGAAGCAAGAGGGCTTGGACAAAGAGACAGAGAAAGGGTAGGAGAAAAAGAGGAAGGATGAAATGTTATAGTGAAAATGAAAGGGAGAAAAATGGCCTTGTTGGACATCAGTGGGCCTGAGGGTGTGCGATGCCCCAGTATAGGGGAATGCCAGAGCAGGAAAATGGGAGTGAGTGGGGGGGGGGGGGGTGACAGAGCACCTTCACAGAAGCAAGGGCGGATGGGATAGCGTTTCCAGGGGGGAAACCGGGAAAGGGGATAACATTTGAAATGTAAATAAATAAAATAACCAATAAAAAATAATAATCCCAGCACTGGAAATCCCAGTTCAAGGTTTTCTTTTGGCTAGGTAGCCTGGCCTAGAGAACCTGACTAAAAATAAAATAATAAAACATGGAAAAAGAGATGAGAGAGTAAGTGTATGGCTGAGAGAGCTGTACTTTTTTTCCTTATATAGACAATAATTTTAAAATTGGGATCCACACTCAGTGTCATTGGAATCTAATTACGATCAATGTTCTTCTTGTAATCTCATCACATTATGGAATAGATCATCACCATAAATGAACAGGGTAACTTGTTCTGTACTATATATTAATGACTCTGACAATTAGAAACTGTGTAAATGGAAGAGAAATATCCACCTAAAAAGGAAGGGCAGTTTTCTACAATTCTCCTTCCACTGTTGTTGTACCCAATGCAGTTTTTTTTTTTTAAGATTTATTTATTTTATGTATATGACTATACTGTAGCTGTCTTCAGTCACATTAGAAGTGGGCATCAGATCCTATTACAGATGGTTGTGAACCACTATGTGGTTGCTGGGAATTGAACTCAGGACCTCTGCAAGATCCGTCAGTGTTCTTAAACACTGAGCCATCTCTCCAGCTCCCCCCCCCAATACAGTTTTTAATGCAGGTAATCTTAGCCCATTCTTGCTCAGGAGTATCTGAGAAGTACAATAAAAGATGTTAGCCCTTAATGGAAAAAAGGGTTTTAAAATATCACATAACAAATGATAGTATTTTAAACAATAGTAAAAGTACTTCATGAGTAATATAACTAAAACATGTTTTAGTATTATTTCTGGTCTCATTGAATTAGCCCATTAAAGAAAAAAAAAGGATTTTAGACTTCCACCAGGATCTGTCCAACCTACAATCAGTTGCAGGTGCCTTCTATTCCTCCCAACCACAGCCTGCACACAGACTTCTCATATCCTTCCCTAGGATCTAGCCTAGTGAAGAAAAATTATCTCCTCATTCATGCCCTTTCTTTAAACTGGTCAGATCTATCCAGGGCTCTACAAGCAGTGCCAGGGCTAGAATGATTATCCTTTCCTCCAATATAGCAAACATCTAACCTTCTCCAGGGTACCATAACCCTTGCCCTGACCTAGTCTAGTCACCTTAGCCTGCCCAGCAATCAACATCTCTGCTCCAGCCAGAAACTTCACTATCTGCAAACACTCACAGGGCCATTCTTTGCACCATCCACTACCACATGCCTTACTATGACTTACCATACCCTCCAACAGAGTCTAGCCTGGTGAGTACACCTGATTTCCCATCTATACCTTTTTGCAACCTGATAAATCAAATCTTCATTCTACAACCAATACCCTGGCCTAGTCTATCATCCTTGCCTGACAGCTCTAGTCATACTCTAAGGTTTTCCAGGATCCAACATCCCTTGCCATGGTTGAAAACCACTGCCTGTGCTACAGCAAACCTGTAGGTTTTCAGCATGACCTGCCCTATCTATAACCACCCAAAGGTCTCCTTTGCCTCTTACCCAACACCTACTTGGTAACCAGACTTTTCAAGTAGACCTCCAGGTATAACCTAGTAAGCATCCCTGATCTCCATTTCTAACCCACAAGATCAAGCTCTCATCCCACAACAGTAGTTTTACCACCCTCATATGCACAAACAGCCAGGCTCTAGACCTCCTAAGAGTCCCATATCTCTTACCCTGTCATAGCCTGACTAACCGTGCCTACAATGTGGAAATTTTCTGGGCTTCTTCCAGGACCTGCAATCACCCACAGGTCCAATTCAGTACCCAGAGGTCTTAGTCAGGGTTTCTATTCCTGCACAGAACATCATGAACAAGAAGCAAGTTGGGGAGGAAAGGGTTTATTCCGCTTACACTTCCATACAGCTGTTTATCACCAAAGGAAGTCAGGACTGGAATTCAAGCAGGTCAGGAAGCAGGAGCTGATACAGAGTCCATGGAGGGATGTTTCTTACTGGCTTGCTTCCCCTGCCTTGCCCAGCTTGCTTTCTTATAGAACCAGGACTACCAGCCCAGGGATGGCACCATCCACGATGGGCCCTCCCCCCTTGATCACTAATTGAGAAAATGCCCCACAGATGGATCTCATGGAGGCATTTCCTCAAGGGAGGCTCCTTTCTCTGTGATAACTCCATCTTGTGTCAAGTTGACACACAAACCAGACAGTACACCAGATTTCCCATGACCTCCTCCTGCTGATAACTTCAGGACCTCCCATTTCCCTCAACTTACAATGTGGAGCCCAGGTCAAACAACCTGTGCCCCAAACTACTCTAGCTAGCTCCACCTGTACTATAGCCAACCTTTAAGCTTCCTAGGTGCTGTAGTCTGTGTTTGGGTGTAGCTGGTCACCCAAACATTGACCCGCCCTAATCTGGCCATCCCTGAATGCAAAGCAGCCACATTCTAGGCTTACTGAGGTTGCAAGATCCCCTTGCCATCCTAGTCTAATCACTCATCCATGTGTGGTAGCCAACTTCTAAGCTTCCACCAGGACATGCCCACCAGAAACCACACACAGGTCCCTTTTGTGTCACCTGAAAACATGACAACTGTTTCATAGATATCCCACATCATCCTTCAGGGTCTATCATGGTGAGTTGCCTGACCTCCTCATCTAAGCCTTTTCCCAAACCTGCTAGATGTAGCCTAAATTCCAATAGCCTGTGTCCCAGCCTTGTTGAACCGTATGTGCCAGCGCCTCAACCCACATGCAGGCTTCTGCTAGGTTCTGCTTCTACAGAAAACCCCCACTTTGGACCCAGATTTCACATGTTCTCTCCTGTGTCTACCTTGGTGTGTTCCCCTGATCACATCTTTTCCTCAAACCGTAAGATGTAGAGAGGGTTGCAAATCCTGGCCTCTGACTTAGTCTAGCCACACTGGCTTATACTGCACTTGACCACTTCAAGTAAGTCTCACATCTCTTGCTTTACCTACTCTAACCAACCCTGCCTGCATAGCAGATAACCTCTAAGCTTCTGCCATGTCTTGCCTTCCTGCAGCCACACAAAGGTCCTCTCTGTGCAGCCTCTACCATGCCTTTCAATAACCAGACTTACCACATCCCCTTCCACAGGATGTATTCTTGTTAGTATACCTGACTTCCCAATCCAAGCCTTTGTCACAACCTGCCAAATCTAATTCTGGACCACATCTACTTCTCTAGCCTAGTCTAGTCACCCTGCCTGCATTATAGCTAACATCTAGACTGCCGTTTTGTCCTCCCTTACCTAAAATCACATGCAGTGCATGGATTTCTGTACTACCTTCAACTACTCCTTCAGTACAGAGACTTCCCAAATATTCCATACTCCTCCAGGGTCAAGTCTGGAGGGTGTCTTGGACATCAGATCCACGGCTATTCGAAAACTTGCGATATGTAGCTTGGGTCCAACTACTAGAGTCCTGTCGAGGTATGCTCAGCACTCATGTAAATCAGGAAATCTCTAGGCTTACGAGGATCTCACATTCTTCTCCCTGGCTTAGTCTGACCAACACTGCCTTCTTTACAGCCTGTTGTGTAAGAAGATTTTTACTGGGGAAATCTAACACACATCTACTTACCTCAGATAGGGAGTCTATGATAAATCAAAGTATGGATACCACCTAAGTCCCAATTGGTGAACTAATTAGTTTTATTGGGGTTACTTGCAAGCATATGGATGAAATAGAAGCAGAAATGACTCAAAGACAGCTATATCACCAAAGTTCACCCAGCATCTGTGGCAGCTCACAAAAGCTGGAAACCAGGAGCATACTGCACAGCCATAGGCAGATCCAAAGTTTGAAGAGTGTCCTTTCCATGCGACTCAGTTGGTCTAAACATCTTCCAGGCAGCTTGGCTAGTGTCTGCTCTTTCTAGGCAGGTGGCTAGTCTCAAAGTCTTCTTTGCAGCTTGGCTTTTGTTGAAACAACAGTCTTTACTGATTATATAGTTGTATAGGAGGGACTCAATGAATTTGGTCAGTTGTACAGAATTCCTAAAGATATTTTGAATTGTTTGCCTTGTTTTAAGGAGCTTCTTTGCAAGATAGAATATTTCAGTCTAAAGGAATATGGTATACAGTACGCTGGGATAGGGGATTTCTGGGGGAGAATTGGGAAGGGGGAATTTGGAATGTAAATAAATAAAATATCCAATAAAAAAGAAATATATAAAATATTATTTCTGCCCCCCTCTTCCACAATGGCCCATAATTATGGAGGAGGACGATTATAGAAATCTATCTCTAAGTAGTAGGCTACAGTGCCACAGCAACAATCATTTGTTGCTTTACCAGTAGTTATGAGTTGAGAATGTCAACAACAACGATGATCTATGAGTATAAACTTGAAGTTCCTCTTGTGGAACAGGCCTTAAATCCTATTGGAAAGCTGCTAGACTTTCTTAGGTTAGAAGATTAAGTACTATGTAGGTAGGCACATCCTGCTGTGGATGTCAGTATTTAGCAGGTAAGGGCCACAGTCAAGCAAGGATATTGGGACAGTTTTCCACTAGCAGTCTGTGTGCCTCTTCTTGCACCATGAAAGGATTAGAGTTTGCAGTTCAGTACTGGCATAATTTCTCTATGTCTTACAAAGTATTTTTTTTTTCAGAAATTGGAGGGTCTTTCCATCTAGTACTGGCACACAACCAACAGCTGTAGTAATACACCTCATGGTTGTGAGGCCTCAGAGGTAAAGTATCTCTGCCACTGAGGATTTCATTCAATAGCATTATAGCCTTTAGGAGTGTCATTCCCACACATGTAAAGTGCCTTTTGAATATTTTCCTTTAAATTAACCCAGCTCTAGTAGGCTTCAAAGGCAGATAGGAATATCATTGTACCTGGATTTCCCTTCAAAGGTTTCCCCAAAACACTTCAAGGTTAGCATTTTGTCATCTATGCAACAAAACCTTTTCCAGAGAATTGGCAAGAGGAGACACCATCCAAAAAACACAATCTCATAGAAAATAGTGGATTACAAATATAGTTTGGTGATACACTCTAAAACTCTGTTGTGTTGTCATCTGTTGTGAGTAACTATTATGTGACTCCACAAGTTCAGAACTAATAAGAAACTAAAGGTGAACAGAAATCTTTAAAGTTCTATAACAGACTAATTTTGGTAGTAGTCAAAAGCAAAAGGTCTTTGCACTTTTATTTTTTTCCTTGTTTTCTAATAGCAAACCTGCTCTAAAGATTCTGCCTTGTACTATAGGCTGTAGCCAAACTATATCTTACTTTTGCACCTGAAAGACAACAGGCAAATCTGCCTAGTTCAGGGCCTTACTATTTCTTCTTTGACTACTATTGACATCTCAGAGTCACAAGAAAATAGGGCAGTAGTTCCTGTTCTACATCAGTAATACTTGTAAACATATCTTCCTTCTTCTTTGGTATCATTTGATATATGAATTGTATCTTGGGTATTCCAAGCTTCTGGGCTAATATCCACTTATCAGTGAGTGCATACCATGTGTGTTCTATGTGATTGGGTTACCTCACTCAGGATGATATTTTCCAGATCTACCCATTTGCCTAAGAATTTTATGGATTCATTGGGTTTTTTTTTTGTTTTTTTTAAATATATATTTGTGTTTTCTACATTCTTTGTTTACATTCCAAAAGCTTTCTCCTTTCCCAGTTCCCCCCTCCCCATATGTCCCATAAGTCCTCTTGTCTCCATCCATTCTCCTATCTTTCCCTCTCCCTGTTCTCTGTCCTGGTACTCCCCTACAATGCTGGATCAAGCCTTTCTAGGATCAGGGCCCTATTCTTCTTTCTTCATGGGAATCATTTGATATGCTAATTGTATCTTCAGTATTCAGAGCTTCAGGGCTAATTAATATCCACTTATCAATGATTGCATTCCATGTGTATTCTTTTGTGATTGCATTACCTCGCTTAGGATGATATTTTCCAGTTCCATCCATTTGCCTAAAAAGTTCATGAATTCATTGTTTTTAATTGCTGAATAGTACTCCATTGTGTATATATACCACATTTTCTATATCCATTCCTCCATTGAGGGATATCTGGGTTCTTTCCAGCTTCGGGCTGTTATAAATAAGGCTGCTATGAACATAGTGGAGCATGTGTCCTTATTGCATGCTAGGAGTTGAGTAGTATTTCATTGTATAAATATACCACATTTTCTGTATCCATTCCTCAATTGAGGGACATCTGGGTTCTTTTCAGCTTCTGGCTATTATAAATAAGGCTGCTATGAACATAGTGGAACATGTGTCCTTATTACATGCTGGGGAATAGTCTGGGTTTATGCCCAGGAATGGTATAGTGTGGTCCTCTGGTAGTATCATGCCCATTTTTCTGAGGAACATGCAGACTGAGTTCCAGAGTGGTTGTACCAATTTGCAATCCCACCAGCAGTGGAGGAGTGTTCCTCTTTCTCCACATCCTCGCCAGAACCTGCTGTCTCCTGAGTTTTTGATCTTAGCCATTCTGACTGGTGTGAGGTGAAATCTTATAGTTGTTTTGATTTGCATTTCCCTGACGACTAAGGATGTTTAACATTTTGTTAGGTGCTTCTCAGCCATTCAAAATTCTTCAGGTGAAATTCTTTGTTTAGTTCAATACCCCAGTTTTTAATAGGGTTATATGGCTATCACAAGTCTAACTTCTTGTGTTCTTTGTGTATATTGGATATTAGCCCTGTGTCAGATGTAGGGTTGATAAAGATCTTTTCCCAATTTGTTGGTTGATATTTTGCCCAAGAGGAAGGAAGAACAAAGTATGGATCCTCTAGTCCTTCTTAGAACGGAAAACAAAATATGCACTGAAGGAGATATAGAAAAAGAGTGTGGAGCAGAGTCTGAAGGAAAGACCATCCAGAGACTGCCCCATCTAGGGATCCATCCTATATACAGTTACAAAACCCAGACACTATTATCGATGCCCACAAGTATTTGCTGACCAGAGCTGGCTATAGCCATCCACCTGGGAGGCTTTGCTAGTGCATGACAAATACAGAGGGGGACACTCTCAGCCAGCCATTGAACTGAGAACAGTGTCCCCAATGGGGGAGCTAGAGAAAGGACCCAAGGAGCTGAAGGGGTTTTCAGCCCCATAGGAGGAAAAATGATATGAGCCACCCAGTTCTCCCAGAGCTTCCAAGGACAAAACCATCAACCAGAGAGTACATATGGTTTTACCCATGGCTCCAGATGCATATGCAGCAGAGAATGGCCTTGTTGGACAACAAAGGAAGGAGAGAGGCCTGGTTCTGGAAAGGCTCAGTGTAGGAGTATAGCAGGACAGGGAAGTGGGAGAGGGTTAATTGGGGAACAGGGAGTGGGAGATACCTTATGGTATTTTCGGAGGGGGGAACCAGGAAAGGGGAAATAATTTGTAATGTAAATAAAGAATATATCAAAGAAAAAAGAAAAAAGAAAAAAGAAAGCATTCTTCACTAGCAGTAACTTTAAGAACTTGTGAAATTTTGCCAATTTGCAATTCCACTTAGTTCATAGGATGATCTAAGAATACATAAATAGGTTTGTAGTAAAAAAATTAAAAAAGAAAAATAATTTCAATAAAACAAAAAGAAATAAACATATCTTCATTGATTGAAGATTAGAACATTGAATGCTGAAATACTTTCACCTGCTTTGGGATAAGAAAAAGTACAAAAATGTAAAGGAAAAAATAAGTTTCCTTATTAGGTTGAGTTGGTAGTTAAGAGAACACTTGAGAAGAAATAAAAATTGTTTATTCTATGTTTATTATGAGGTCATTAGGGGAAGTCGTTTCCCACCAATAGTCCAGAATATATACATAGAAGCCATTAAAGGAAGAGATTGTCAAGGCAGATCTGATATGTGAATAGAAGAGACCTAGTCCTTCAACCACAGTTTATACTGTTTAAAACCAAGGGATAAAAATCATCCACAGACTTCTGACAGTAACTGAAAACCAACAAAATCTAAACCATGGATAGAGATAAGATAAACAGAAATGAATGGATACTTTGTACCAATATTCATATATATTCCTTTCCCCTTTAAAATATAACTATATATGTACATGTTTTATATATGTGCACATGTGTGTGTATATATACACAATACACACACACACACACACATATATATCTATATCTATATCTATATCTATATCTATATCTATATCTATATCTATATCTATATATCTATATCTATATCTATATCTATATATATCTATATCTATATATATATATAAATGTGGGTAGGAAAGTATAAGAATGGCCAGAATTAAGGCTTTATTTTTCTTCTTTTTTAAATGTTCAAGTTATAGTTATGCCTTGAAAATAAATAACTTTACAGAAATTATTAGCATTAATCTTTCTTAAGAGATAACTTTGGAAGAAGGCATAGGACCTGTTTGTCCTGTCAGCCATGATTATAGATAGCCTGTTGACCGAGTGAGGACCCAGTTATACCACTCCTGCGCATATACCCAAAAGATGTTCAAACGTATAACAAGCTCCACTATGTTCATAGCAACCTTATTTATAATAGCCAGAAGCTGGAAAGAACCCAGATGTCCCTCAACAGAGGAATGGATGCAGAAAATGTGGCACATTTACTACTTAGCTATTAAAAACAATGCATTCACGAAATTCTTAGGCAAATGGAACTAGAAAATATCATCCATGGTGATAACTGTCACAAAAGAACACACATGTTTTGCAGTGATAAGTGGATGTTAACCCCAAAAGTCAGAATATGCAAGATACAGTTCACAGACCACATTAAGCTCAAGAACAAGGAAGACCAAAGTGTGGGTACACTTTGTTTCCCCTTTTTAGAAGCAGAAACTGAAGGAGAGGCTATCCAGAGATTGCCCTACCTGGGGATCCATCCCATATACAGGCACCAAACCCAGACACTATTGCAGATGCCGAGAAGTGCATGCTGACAAGAGCCTGATATAGCTGTCTCCTGAGGGGCTCTGCCAGAGCCTGACAAATACAGAGGGAGATGCTCACAGCCAACCATTAAGGAGAGGCTATGCAGAGACTGCCCCACCTGGGGATCCATCCCAGATACAGACACCAAATACAGACACTGTTGCTGATCCCAAGAAGTGCTTCCTAACAGGAGTCTGATATAGCTGTAATAGAAGCTCCTGAGAGGCTCTGCCAGAGCCTGACAAATACAGAGGGAGATGCTCACATCCAACCATTGGACTGAGCACAGGGTCCCCAATGGAGGAATTAGAGAAAGGACTGAAGGAGCTAAAGAGTTTTTCAACTGCATAGGATAAACAACAATTTCAACCAACCAGCACCCCCAGAGGTCCCAGGGACTAAACCACTAAACAAAAAGTACAGAAGGAGGGACCCATGGCTCCAGCTGCATATGCAGCACAGGATGGCCTTGTTGGATATCAATGGGAGGAGAAGCCCTTGGTCCAGTGAAAGCTGGATGTCCCATTGTAAGGGAATGAGAGGGCCGGTAAGCTGGACTAGGTGGGTGGGTGGGAGAACACCCTTATTGAGGCAGGGGGGAGGGGTGATGGGATAGGAGATTTCCAGAGGAGAAACTGGGGAAGGGGGTAACATTTGAAATGTAAATAAAATATCCAATAAAAATTATTACAATTTCCCAAGGTAAAAAGTAAGTACAAAAGACAAATGAGAAAGATGAAACATTAGAGTATGTTCCATCTTACCTCAATTACCAATGCTAAATCAACTTTAATTTATCTGAGCAAAAATAAAGTTCAGTCTTTTAAGACACAAAAAAATTCAGGGGTGAAGTTTTACTGTCAAAATTCTTGTAGTTATATTGTGTTATAATGATAAGAAATTACTTAATAAACTTTGTCTACTAAATAGGTTTCAGAATATTTAGTATAATCTCTGTACTCACACTTTTTCAAGTAACTTAAATGTCTGTACTTTCCTAATATGTCTCCCATGCTAATAGCAACTCAGGTATCTTCAGTGAAGCATTCAAACTTGTGTGGTCTCAGACCATAGTCAGAAGCATAAGGGCCAGTTCTTCAACATTTGTCTCTATCCAGTTCTCTTATTGCATTATGTTTCAGTCTACAGATCTGCCTCCACTTCAGGAAATATATATAGGTTCTTGTTTCACACAGATTAAAGGCTTTTTCCTTATTGACAATGTTATTGTTTGCCTTTCTATCATTTCATGGTTGAGTTCAGTCATGGGAAATATCAACTAGAGTGTTAGTGTCATCTTCAAAGCTATGTGCAAAAGAATACATCTTTTTAAAATGTGAAAATCTTTGACACCTTTACAAAATTCTCATTTTTAAATGGGTAAACAGTGCACATTTTTATGGGATACTTATGTTTCCTGAGTCTATCAGAAAGTTTTTACATTTGTTTACATGAAGAACTGTGCATTTCTTTCAGTTTTGTTTTTTTTTTTTTGTTTTCTTTTTGTTTTGTTTTTGTTTGTTTGTTTTTTCCAGACAGGGTTTCTCTGTGTAGCACTGGCTGTCCTGGAACTTACTCTGTAGACCAGCTGACCTCGAACTCAGAAATCCACCTCCCTCTGCCTCCCAAGTGCTGGGATTAAAGGTGTGCACCACCACTGCCCAGCTCTTTCAGTTTTTGATTAGGTATATTTTGAATGCTGTTTTTTTAATTTAATGCTGTCTAATAAATATTCTAATATTAGTTCTTTCGTTTGACTATCCTCCTGATTTCACTACAGTGAAGTTTTATATGCCCACTTTCCAAACTGATTTATATATTCACACATTTTCTGTGCCGGTTATTGGTTTGTAAGCATAGATTCAAATAACATATATTAACTATATACAACAACAGCATTCAATGTGAAAATTTCATCTATGTACATATTTTGATTATATTCATACCCTGTAATAACATCTTATATCTTGTCTCCTTTAGATCCCTAGTAGTATACTTTTATTTTTATATCCTTCAAAAACATTTCTTTTTTTTAATTTGATATATTTTTATTTATATTTCAAATGATTTCCCCGTTTCTGGTACCCCACTCCCCAAAAGTCACATAAGCCCCCATCCCTCCCCGTGTTCTCCCACCCACCCCTTCCCACTTCCCTGTTCTGGTTTTGCCTTATACTGCTACACTGAGTCTTTCCAGAACCAGGGGCCACTCCTCCATTCTTTTTGTACCTCATTTGATGTGTGGATTATGTTTTGGGTATTCCAGTTTTCCAGGCTAATATCAACTTATTAGTGATTGCATACCATGACTGATCTTTTGAGACTGGGTTACCTCACTTAGTATGATGTTCTCCAACTCCATCCATTTGCCTAAGAATTTCATGAATTCATTGTTTCTAATGGCTGAATAGTACTCCATTGTGTAGATATACCACATTTTTTTGCATCCATTCTTCTGTTAAGGGATACCTGGGTTCTTTCCAGCTTCTGGCTATTATAAATAGGGCTGCTATGAACATAGTGGAGCATATATCCTTATTACATGGTGGGGAATCCTCTGGGTATATGCCCAGGAGTGGTATAGCAGGATCTTTTGGAAGTGACGTGACCAGTTTTCTGAGGAACCGCCAGACTGATTTCCAGAGTGGTTGTACCAATTTGCAATCCCACCAGCAGTGGAGGAGTGTTCCTCTTTCTGCACATCCTCACCAACACCTGCTGTCTCCTGAGTTTTTAATCTTAGCCATTCTGACTGGTGTAAGGTGAAATCTCAGGGTTGTTTTGATTCTTCAAAAACATTTCTACCTAAGCTAAATTATATACTACATATCTTTTACAATCTGACATTAAGTTGCTTAGTGCTTATATCTACTTGCATTCAATTTCTTGAAAATTATTTTTCCTATTTATGGCTAAATAAAATTCCACTGTAGGTACATACCTGATAGGTATATGCATATGCATATGTATATGTATATTAGAGAGCGATAGAGCTATAAAATATATGTATATATTAAATTAATATAACTTTTGATGGACAGTAAAGCTGATTTCATTAGTTGGGTTTAACCCTAGTATAACCATATGCATTTACTGTTATGACTTTGATTTTTTGTGTATAGTATATATACCTAAAAGCATTACAGGTATATCACAGGCTATTTCTATTTGTAAATTTTGGACATAGTATCATTCACAGTTTTACAGTGTCTAGACTAATTCACATTCTTTGGGAAAATATTTAAGTGTTCGTATTTCAATGTATCTTCACCAGAATGTATTTTTTGATAGCCAATCTAACTTGGGTGCTTGGGTGATATAAAGCTTTAACATAGTTATAGCTATTCTGGGTTTTTTGTTATTACAGATAAATTTGAGAATTGATTTTTCTAACTCTGTGAAGAACTGAGTTGGGATTTTGATGGGGATTGCGTTGAATCTGTATATTGCTTTTGGCAACAGTAAAAGAATTTCTGGGGGAATTAGTATCCCAGACCTCAAGCAATACTACAGAGCAATAGTGTTAAAAACTGCATGGTATTGGCACAGTGACAGGCAGGAGGATCAATGGAACAGGATTGAAGATCCAGAAATGAACCCACACACCTATGGCCACTTGATCTTCGACAAAGGAGCTGAAAACATCCAATGGAAAAAAGATAGCCTTTTCAACAAATGGTGCTGGTTCAACTGGAGGTCAGCATGTAGGAGAATGCAAATTGATCCATACTTATCTCCTTGTATTAAGCTCAACTCCAAGTGGATCAAGGACCTCCACATAAAACCAGACACACTGAAACTACTAGAAAAGAAACTGGGGAAAACTCTTGAGGACATGGGCAAAGGGGAAAAGTTCCTGAACAGAATACCAATAGCTTATGCTCTAAGATCAAGAATTGACAAATGGGACCTCATAAAATTACAAAGTTTCTGTAAGGCAAAGGACACTGTCAAAAGGACAAAACGGCAACAAACAAATTGGGAAAAGATCTTCATCAACTCTACATCTGATAGAGGGCTAATATCCAATATATATAAAGAACTCAAGAAGTTAGACCCCAGGGAACCAAATAACCCTATTAAAAAATGTACAGACCTAAACAAAGAATTTTCACCTGAAGAAATTCAGATGGCTGAGAAGCATCTTAAGAAATGCTCAACATCATTAGTCATTAGGGAAATATAAATCAAAACAACCCTGAGATTTCACCTCACACCAGTCAGAATGGCTACGTTAAAAACTCAGGAGACAGCAAGTGTTGGCAAGGATATGGAGAAAGAGGAACACTCCTTCACTGCTTATGGGATTGTAAGATGTTAAAACCACTATGGAAATCAGTCTGGCGGTTCCTAAGAAAACTGGACATGACACTTCTGGAGGATCCTGCTATACCACTCCTGGGCATATACCCAGAGGATTCCCTGGCATGCAATAAGGTCACATGTTCCACTATGTTCATAGCAGCCTTATTTATAATAGCCAGAAGCTGGAAAGAACCCAGGTATCCCTCAATGGAGGAATGGATACAGAAAATGTGGTATATATACACAATGCAGTACTATTCAGCAATTAAAAACAATGAATTCATGATTTTTTTTTAGGCAAATGGTTGGAACTGGAAATTATCATCCTAAGCGAGGTAATGCAATCACAAAACAATACACATGGAATATAATCATTGATAAGTGGATATTAATTAGCCCTGAAGTTCTGAATACTGAAGATACAATTAGCATATCAAATGATTCCCATGAAGAAGGAAGAAGAGGGCCCTGGTCCTGGCAAGGCTTGATCCAGCATTGCAGGGGAGTACCAGGACAGAGAAAAGGGAGGGGGAAAGATAGGAGAATGGATGGAGAGAAGAGGACTTATGGGACATATAGAGGGGACTGGGAAAGGGGAAAGCTTTTGGAATGTAAACAAAGAATATAGAAAATAAAGAAGAAATGTAAATAAAGGAAATATCCAATAAAAAAAGAGTTTACCTTAAAAAAATAAAGCTTTAACATTTTTTTTTTTTACCTCCACTTGGAATAATCAAGCTAGTACTGGCTAGAAGTCAATTCTCTTAGGTCTAGTTCTCATCTGAAAATAGTAGGCACTTTGAAAAAGAAGGAAAAAATATCTGGCTCTAAAGCCTCTGACCCCCAACAATGACTAGTATGGAGTAGATAATGATACTTTCATCTCGGGGATCAAAACCAGCTGTCTAATTGGATTTAAAGCCCGCTCAATGTAGGAACACATGCCTGCATTGTTTGCCTAACCCAGGATCCATGACTGGAGATTTCTACTGCTATCTTCCTATATCCATAATATTTCCTATCATATTTTAAATGCATATCATTATATTCATAGGTAAGCGTAACTGTCACCTCTCCTCAAAATCACTTGTTTTTGCAGCAGATACAGGCTACTATCAAAAAACAGTACTGA